>NW_015386952.1:767160-802834 GCF_001527695.2 Protobothrops mucrosquamatus
TAAACAATGTATTTGGAACATGGATAAAATAGCCTGATGCTATGCAATTGGAAATTTTATCAAAATATCTGTCCTGCTTCTTACTTTTTCAGTGATTTCACTTCAGAACACTGCTGTGCATTTTTACTATCCCAGCTAAGCATTCAGCTTTCTGTAATATTCACAATGGCTACATTCTTGTTTCTATCAAATCAGGACCGTTTATTTTATTTTATTGGATTCATCCTTGCTCCTTAATCATAATAAATTGATGTTTAAGACCTATTATTATCAATCATAGAAATTAAACATAATTTCTAACTAACTAATAACTAACTCAGTGATGAATTAATATTAAACTCAGTAATATGTTCAGACATGCTTATATTTATCTGGACCAATGCATTAATTAAATAAATATACAGAATGGTAAAGAAAATGTTTAACAATAGCTGATCATAATTACTGATTATGATATTATTTTCTTCCAACCCTGATGGAAAACTTTCTTTTTCTCTTTTTCTCTTTTTAAAGGTTTAATGCAATTTCATACAGTAAAAAATAGAAAACAGATTAACAAAACATTTTTCTTCCAGCATTCTAATACAGTGAGGTACAGAAATGCACAAAGGGAAGACAGTGAAATTAAAATGATCCAAGAAAAGAAAGAACAAGCAGAAATGAAAAGGTATTTTAAATGTAACCTTTATGTCAGTATATAGGACTGATCTGAATCCCAGTTAGGCAAACATTACTTAGTGAATTTTAACTGGTTACCCCATTGATAGATTGCTTATGAGCATATTTTCTTTGTAGATAATATGCATAAATCTCAAAGGCCAGCATAGTTTTAAAGGGGGCATTCTTTGCTGGACATACATCTTCAAAGATCTTGCAATCATAAAAGTTAGTAGTATATTTAGGCCATTATCATCCAGGGTCCAGCCTTCTCTATGGAAAGAAGAAATTAGGATAGTACCTTAGCCACAGAGAATCCTAAAGATTTTCTGGATGCTTGTTGGTCAGGATTCAGGCCTGGTTATCGGATGGAAATTGCATTGCTCATTTCAGTAGATGATCTGTGGTGGCACCACAGTGGGGCAGTGCAACTGAATCTCTCAAGAGTTTTCAGTTCAATTGATCATGGTATCCTTCTGAACCATGAAAGTTGCCTGTGAGAAACACTGTCTTATTGTGTTCTCCTCCTTGAGGACTGGTTTCAGTCAATGATTGGGGAATAGGTCAACTTTACAAGAACTCCAAAGTAGAGAGCTGGGGGGGGGGCAACCATCCTATTCCTCCCTAATGCTTAAGGTGTACATCAGGGGTCCCCAACCCCGGGCCATGACAGCTACCAAGCCATGGACTGTTGGGAACCAGACCACTAAAGCAGCAAGCGAGTGCACGAAGGTTCATTTGCACCACCACTGGAATCAAAAGGTTGGGGACCCTTGGTCTACATGAAGCCTTGATCTACTTGGGTGGAGGTATCACTAATATGTGAATGATACTCAGTTGTATAATCTCCATTTCAAGAAAAAGATGAAGCTTCGTTATTCACTTGCAATGTGATTGTTTCTCCACTAGCAAGCAAACAAACAAATTCTTGAACTCTTGTTCAAGGTCTCTCTCAAGAGAGAACCATTTCTTGTTCAAGTGCACTTTCTTCTATTGTTCCATGTTTCCTTCAAGGTGGCCCTTTCATTGAGAAGCTGCTACAGCCTCTCAACAATTCTGTGAACTTTTCACATAGAAAGAGAACTTATGCATTGAAATCTTGTAGGTTCACTCTCTGGATCTTGCATATAGGACTCTTTGTGTAATTTTTGGTTTTAGTTCCCAGCTTATTTTATCTCCTGATCATCTCACTTGCACCCTAACAAGTTAGGGGCTACTTGATAGTAACTATTAGTAACTATTAAATAATCATCATAGCTGACCAGAGGCTTTCTAAACCCCACATTTAACACTGTCTCAGTTGTACTAGAGTTGAGATAATTGCTGCTATCCAAAAGAAATTAGAAAAAAATGTATATATTGATTGCTGTCTCTGTAATCATGTTGTTCTTGAAAGAAAAGTTCAGGAAGAAGAGTTGCGGGAGAATCACCCCTATTTTGACAAGCCCCTCTTCATAGTGGGCCGGGAACACAGATTTAGGAATTTCTGCCGAGTTGTAGTTAGAGCTCGCTTTAATGCGTAAGTACATGTGTAACTTATGATGGTGTGTTGCTTTGATTCACTATGTTCTGTTATTAAAAAGCTTCTGCAAAATAACATCAATAACTAATCTGAGACATTTTAGCATAGCCAGCAATTACATATTTTGCAAATGTCTCTTGGTTTTATTATTTATTTTATTCTTTCAAGCACAAACAAAAATTAGGAAATCTGTGTGCACTGCTTTTGCTACATAAAGTGACAGAATATATTTTTTTTTCAAAATTTGCAAATGAATTCAGGGATGTGAATGTTGTGATACTTTCTATGCAGATTGCCCTTGACACTCATTTGAATATTGTACAAGTTTTCAAATGTGGCAGCTGATACAGGAGAACATAGAGGGAATTGCATGTGCTCAGCTAAAACAAATATTATTTGGGGCGGGGGATAGTGATGACAACTTAAACAGAAGTGATATGGTGCAAACCTAAAGTCATACAAACTTTGGAACTGCTATAGAATACCGGTTCCCATCCAGTTCTGGAACTTCTACTCTCAGAGATCCAAAACAACATATTAGACAGCATCAGTTTGAGGAAAGATTTAGGGACTTTGATTTGAACTAAAAATATAAAATAGAATATAAATTGTCTTGATGTTTCAGAACGGATATATTAAGTCACAAATTCTGTTTCCATTGATGGGTAGCCAATGTAGCTATTAATTAAAGAAAGAAAAATTGTCCTTATATGTTCCCAGTGCCCAATAGTCACCTTATTTTAAAATTAAGTCTCAATCTAAACTATATCTATTAACATTAGATTTAAGAAACTGGTATGAAATTTTAGCAAATTTCTGTGAGTTGTGGGATCATAAATGAAAATGTTCAATCTCCAAATGGCTATGAATTTGTGGTTTTGTTGTTGTTTATTTTAAAAAATACTCTTCATTTCAAATGCAGATTGCCTTATATATTTGTAACACGGCTTTGTATAATAAAAATTGAACAATAGAATTCTAAACATTTTTTTCTCTGTTACAGCTCTAAAACAGATCCTGTTACTGGAGCAGTTAAAAACACAAAATATCATCAACTTTAGTAAGCAAAAATGAATTTATGCATTTTATATATTGATGTACACTTTTTTGCAAACTTCAATTTCTAGAATAGAACTGTTTTCTAGAATAATTATTTCTAGAAATGTTTTCTAGAATAATTACTTCTAAGATGTCAACATTGTGAAAAATTCTCTAATTTCACTAGTCCAACTTATATTTGACTGATATTTATAATTTCTGGAGTCTCATTGCCACTGAGCTTGTTCCATTTTATTTTGCAGTGATTTGCTGGGATTAGTTACTTATCTAGATTGGGTAATGATCATTGTCACCATATGTTCCTGTATTTCAATGATGTTTGAATCCCCTTTTCGAAGAGTAATGCATGCACCTACATTACAGGTAATTTTCTGAAAATAATTGGTTTGGGTACAGTATTTTGGAAATCTTACTGTTATTCAGTCAATGTTTTTTCTTTGTTTTTCAGATTGCTGAATATGTTTTTGTAATATTTATGAGTATTGAACTTAACTTGAAGATTATGGCTGATGGCTTGTTTTTTACACCAACGGCAGTCATCAGAGATTTTGGAGGTGTCATGGATATTTTTATATACCTTGTAAGTTTTTGTTCTTCAAGTTAATTCAAACCAGTAAAAACTAGGACCTATGTTAAGAGTTAGAAATAATTTGTATCCATAGTTGACATCATTTTCATACAAAGTTCCATTACCTTCAGTTGTATATTTATAATATATAAACAATTAGACTTAATTGTTGTCTAACATATTTGCAAAAATATACTGCCAGGAGACTATGAATATTTAAAATAAACAAAGAAATTCCATTGTTTTATTAGTATGTTATTTCATCATGGTACTAAGGATTTATTTTGCAGTTGCCACACCTCCTTCATAGACTTTTTCTGAAAGTGAAGGGCACAGCAACAGCATCGACACCATCATAATGTTTTGGCAGTATTCTGTATTCTGTATTTTCTTTATTCTGTATTCAGAATATTCAGAATATTCTATATTTTGTTTCCATGGCTTCCCTCTATTTTTTTATCAGAAAAAAAATAGGAAATGGAATTGTAAATAGAAAATATTAATCTGTACATACTCTATCATTCTCCAACAGTGTATTATTCCAGTAAAGAGGGGGGAGAAGATCTTGTTTAGTTGTACGTTTTTGCCTTTCCATGATCATATCATCAAAATTCAGATACTTGGCAACTGGTTCATACTTATGACAGTTGCAGTGTCCTGGGGGGGGTGTCATGTGATCCCCTTTTGCGACCTTCTGACAAGCAAAGTCAATGGGGATTCACTTAACAACCGGGTTACTAACTTATCAACTGCACTGATTCACTTAACAACTGAGGCAATAAATGTCATAAAATGTGGCAAAATTCACTTAACAAATGTCTCACTTAACAACAGAAATTTTGGACTCAATTGTGGTCGTAAGTCGAGGATTACCTGTAGTGTATGAATGAAAATACATGTTAAAACTCACATTATAATTCAGGTTATTTTCTCTTTTTCCAAAGGTAAGCCTGATGTTTCTCTGCTGGATGCCTCAGAATGTTCCTGCTAAATCAGGAGTTCAGCTGCTAATGGTTCTACGGTGTCTTCGGCCCCTTCGTATTTTTAAACTGGTGCCTCAGATGAGAAAAGTTGTTCGGGAACTATTTAGTGGCTTCAAAGAAATCTTTCTAGTGAGTACTATGTATGGTTTCTCATTTCAAATATCTTTTTTTTATAAGGGAAACCATCAACACATATATTTCATCAGAGGTCCAGAAATTAGTTTAACGAATTAATCTCCTTGGTTCTTGTCTCTTGTAATTGCTTGTGAATCCATCCAGTTATAACCTCTGATCACATCCATAGCTATGTATTTAAAGCAGGTGGTCTGTTTCTTTAAGAATGCAATGTTACTGCTATGAAGGTATTACATTTTCTTCAAAAAAATAATAGGTGATATTTTGTACTGGGGGAAATGTTACATTCCTGCGAGAATGCATTAAATTTTCCCATGTTTACACAAAGAAATGTAATGGGCTGTTATTTCATTGTTTTCCCAAGTTCTGAATACCAAATTTTAGCAAGTGTTAAAAGTAAACTTTGTACTTTGCTATGTGTGAGTGGCATGGTTTGATATAAGCATATGGGTTTCCTTTAAAGAGTTATAGATAAATCTGATTGCTATGACTGGCAGAATAAATTGGCCAGTCCATTAGGACATTTTTGATTGTGCACATGCTTGAATGCATGAAATATATAGCAAGTTATTTGAACAGGATGGGGAGTAAATTTAATTATAGTAAGCTTACTTCCTAGTGTATATGAAAAGAAGGATGAAAAAAACATGAACAGAAGAAACTACTTGGCTGCCATCCTAAAAACACTGTTATAGTAATCGGTTCTTCCTTGCAGTTCTGTAATGAAAGTCATTGCATAATAATTATTGTTATAGAAAATATAAGAGAAAAATACTTTTTTCTTATTTTTTTTTCAGGTTTCAATCCTTTTATTGACATTAATGCTTGTTTTTGCAAGCTTTGGAGTTCAACTTTTTGCTGGGAAACTGGCTAAGTGCAATGATCCCCATATAATTGCAAGAGTAAGAGCAAGTTTTATGTACTTAGATAAATTCCTCCTTCTTCTTTCACACATTTTCATCAGCTGATGAGGCTTAATTTATGGTGATATTATGTAGAAACACTGAAAAAGGCATAGAACTGAAAGTATATGTTCTGTTAAGACAAGTCATTTCCCTCTGTATCATTTGTTTAAAAATACTTCTGGACTCCCTTTTAGAGTATTGCCCTCTCACAATGGTTTCTACCATATATGCTTATCTAAGCATAAACATACGTGTATACATCAAACTACTTTCAAATAATAAATTATCACAAAATGTGATCAATAGAAGCAAGGATCAGCTATGTAACTGATGAGGTTCAGTATTTAGCTTAGTGAGAACAGTAAAATCCAATAATTGTGCCTTTCCCAACATGTAAGAATTCAGGCATTGAGAGGGAACAGTTTAGCTGAAAGAGTTCCAGAATCCAGACTTACTCCTCCAGCTGTCCAAGCAGATCGCTGGTACTGTAAATCTGATGTTGTTCACAATATGTGTGTGGTCTCAGTCAAGGAAAATATTGCTTAAAGTCTGGGAAAGAATTTATCACCATAAGTTCTGTCTTCTTCATGCATAGATTAGCTTCTCTGCATTCCTGAACATAAATTGCAGATTCCCTAAACTGAGGCATAACTCTTGTTTGTTTGCAGTATGCTTTTGAGATATATTAAAACAAAGCATGTTGGTTTCTATACAAAATGTGATGTTATATTTCTGACAGGAAGATTGCCATGGTATATTCCGAATAAATGTAAGTGTTTCGAAAAATCTGAATTTGAAGCTAAGACCTGGTGAAAAAAAGCCTGGATTTTGGGTGCCTCGAGTCTGGTAAGTAATGTGTTTTTTGGCCTTAAATATAGATTTATTGTTAGAGTTGATTAATAGAATTACTCCAGTAGATTAATCCAATGGAATGATAATTTCCAGTCTCAAAATCTTTAAATTCAACAGCCACATTGGAATGTGCCTTCTGTCCAAAAGACAATATATCTAGAGATTATTATTGTAGGGTAAATAACAAAAGAGCAATTGATTAGTTGCATTGCTTAATTCTCTTGAGTTGCCATTTGTCAGTTTCTTTCCATCAAACATCCCCCCCCCAAAAAAAAACTCTTTTTCAGAATTAAGGAGTACAAAAGATCAATATCATGGAGGGAAATTCAGGAGAGGCTAGAACAAGAGAATCACGTCAGGGAGTAACAGGTTACTAACCTGGCAATGTTTTAGGCTATCTTGTTGGCAAACAACATTTTTTTACTCCTCATCTCTGTGTTGTATTGCAGGGCTAACCCTCGAAACTTTAACTTTGACAATGTTGGTAATGCAATGTTGGCATTATTTGAAGTCCTGTCATTAAAGGGGTGGGTAGAAGTCAGAGACGTCATCATTCATCGTGTGGGTCCAGTAAGTACTTTCCTCAAATTTGTCAGACTTGTCAGATTTTTTTCCTATTAATTCTTATTAATAAGAAATTAGTGTAATATTGATAAATTTTTATGTTGCAGATTCATGGCATCTACATTCATGTTTTTGTATTCCTGGGCTGCATGATTGGACTTACCCTTTTTGTTGGAGTTGTCATTGCTAATTTCAATGAAAATAAGGTAACACTGCAGATTTTCTATTTTTCTATAGTAATCATATTTATATTGTGTAACTTTTAAATGTTTTCATGTGTAATCAGATAATATTGCTGTGCTAACGTATAATTGTGTTTATATTAAACAGCAGGAATATTTTTTAATTATGAAATTATTTTTGCATCACATGTAAATGTATCGCATACCTAAGTATTTACAGGATTAATTTATAGTAATGGAGTTACTAAGTCTTGCTATAAGCATTTTCCCCCTCTGGTTGTTCTTACCACATATGCAACCTGGATATGACTTACCAAATTTTCAGTAAGATTCTTAACTTAAAAAATGGACAAAGCACACACACACACACACACACACACACACACACACACACATTGGAATTAGAAAACAACCCCTAAAACAGAAGTAAAATAGAGCACTGTTCCCTAGTTGAAAGAATCCCTAATGATTATTCATCCCAATAATGAATATGATAAGAAATAAGCAAATACATTTTGGTGGTAATGGTTCCTGTTGTTTTAGGGAACAGCTCTACTAACAGTTGACCAGAGGCGATGGGAAGATCTGAAGAGCAGATTAAAGATAGCACAGCCTCTTCACCTCCCACCACGCCCAGGTATCTAGATTTTTAAAACTCAGATTCAAGAGATAATGAAACCACTAAGCGATAATGCATACTGATCAAATGTTTAAGTCACTATGTGCCGTCAACTTGAAGTTGAGTCTTAGCAACCTTCAGGATGATTCATCCCCAAAATGATCCTTCAGGTTTTCCAGCAGTGCACTCATCACCATTATAACTGAATCATTCATATTGTTGCTGGCCATCTTATTCTCTTTCCTACCATCTTTCCCATCATTATAGACTTCTCAAGGAAACAGGATCTTCACATAACGTGTCCAAATATTATAATTTGAGCCTTATCATTTCTGTTTGGATTGAGAACTCTAGATTAATTTGTTCTATGATCCATTTTTGTTGACATGATAGCAGTGTTCCAATGTTTGAAGGGCTGCCACAAAGAAGAGGGTGGTCACCCTATTCTCCAAAGCACCTGAAGGCAGGACAAGAAGCAATGGATGAAAACTATTCAAGGAGGGAAGAACTAAATTTCCTGACAGTGAGAACAATTAACCAGTGGAATTGCTTGCCTCCAGAAATTATGGGTGATCCATGACTGAAGGGTTTAGGAAGAAATTGGACAGCCATTTGTCTGAAATGGTATAGGATCTCTTGCTTAAGCAGGGGGTTGAACTGGAGGACTGGGATCCCTTCCAACTTTATTATTCTGTTCTGTTATCCCAAAGATGCTTTTTCAAAAGGCAACCAAACTTTGTTTTTCCTTGAAGACATTTCGCTTCCCATCCAAGAAGTGTCTTCAGTTCTGAAGAAGCTTCTCAGATGAGAAGCTAAATGTCTTCAAAGAAATGTCTTCAAGGAAATGTCCAGTTGGCTTTTGAAAAAGCACCTTTGGGGCAACCATGACCTGGATGACTGAGAATCTCCATAGACATTCTGTTCTAGTCGTTTGTTATTCTTTCTATGATCATGTGCATCCATCCCATCAAGCCCAAAGAGAGTCTAGAATGATATAGGATGTCCTGCCATGGGCAGCAGGTTGGACTAGAACAGCGGTTCTCAATCTATGGGTCGCGACCCCATTTGGGGTCGATCGACCATTTCACGGGGGTCGCCAAGCAAGGCTGTCCCCCATTTTTTTGTCCCCCATTTTTTTTCCCTTTTCCGGAGGGTGCCTTACCTCCCTTGGGCTGGGCCAGCTGGTGGTCGGCCTGCTCCGTCTCTGCCGCTTGCCAGCTACACCTCGGCCGGCGCAGGGGGCGGAACCACGCATGCGCGGCGCTCCCGGGCAGGGAAAGTCCTCAACTTACGACCGGTTGGGTAGTCCTCGACTTACGGCCGGTTTAGTCCTCGACTTACGACCAGTTTAGTCCTCGATTTACGACCGGTTGGGGGTCGCGGCATTAAAAAGGTTGAGAACCACTGGACTAGAAGACCTCCAGGGTACCTTCCATCCTATTATTCTATCTTCTGTGTTCTATGATAGTCTCAGGAGTCTTCTCTAACTCCAGAGTTCAAAAGCATCCATATTCTTTCTATCCTGCTTCTTCAAGTCCATCTTTCATTTCCATAGAATGTCATAAAGAAAACTATTGCCTGCATGTTTCAGATCTTGAAGGTATAGATATATCACAGTATCTAAATATCTTTTCCAAGGCCTTCATTACTATCCTACCAAGTGCTAGTCTACAGTGTATCTCTGGACAGCTAGTTATTTTACTGATAGTTAATCCTAAAAGGCAGAAATTACCTACCACTTCATTGTCAGTTTTAAGGTTGACTATTGTTATCGTTATTCTTTGCATTTAAACTTACTTTCTCTTTTTTTCATTGTGCTCCTTGACTTTCATAACTAGAATTTGTAGATCCTTTGCATTTTCAGGTATCCTAGTAATTTCATCAGTACAGCTCAAGGTATGGAAGTGTTTCCTTCAGTTTTAAAACTACACTCATTGCATTCAGGCCTGCTTCAATATATACTCAGCATATAGACTGAATAAATAAGCGAGTATATAGCAATAGCAATAGCACTTAGATTATATACTACTTCACAGTGCTTTACAGCCTTCTCTAAGCAGTTTACAGAGTCAGCATAGTACCCCCAACAATCTGGGTCCTCATTTTACCAATCTCGGAAGGATGGAAGGCTGAGTCAACCTTGAGCCGGTCGGGATCAAAGTAATCAAACTCCTGGCAATGTTAGCAAAGTTAGCCTGCAATACATTGTTCTAACCACTGTGCCACTATGGTTCTCATATAGCCTTATCTCACTCCTTTGTCATCCTGGAGCTGATCTGTTTTGCCATTTTCTGTCTGGATTGTGACATCCTGTCACATGTGTAAGCTCTACATGAGGAGAAAGTTATTCTTTCTATTTTCCTAAGGACATTCTACATCTTGGTATGGCCAACACAATCAAATGCTTTCTGTGATCAATTAATTCTTTTTTGTGTTATTCTTTGGCTTTATTAATTAACCAGCATTCATCAGAAATAATGTCTCATGTTCCTTAACTTTTTCTGAAGCCAGCTTTGTAGGGCTCAAATCTATCTACTTTGCTTACACGTGAAAGTAACAATATTATACTGTGTTGACTAATTATGTGCCCACAACTAACAGCTGCACTGAGGCAAAAAAAAAAATCATAGAAGTCATTGCAAATTGTGCCCTATATAAACGTTTGCTTTTATTTTGTTTTTGTTTTTTCAGATAATGATGGATTCCGAGCTAAAATGTATGACATAACCCAGCACCCATTTTTCAAGAGAACCATTGCAGTTCTTGTATTGGCCCAATCTGTGCTATTATCTGTTAAGGTACTTTTAAGGTGCTTTATTAACTACTTACAAATGAGCATAAATAGGAGAAAATCGCTGTATTTATAATAAACAGGAACAATTGTGGTAGAATTTTATACGGAAAAGAAAATGAGATATTTTTTCATAAACTATTTTTTTTCTTTTGCATAAGTGGGATGATCAAGATCCAGTAACTGGTCCATTAGCTGCAATGTCAGTGGTCTTCACCTTCATATTTGTTCTAGAGGTAATATATTTCAATATTTCTATAAATAAGTTCAGATTAGATTTGCCTTGTGTCATTTATTGTACATTACAATATTAGAAGATAATATAGATACTATTTATTAATTACATCTATAACTCACTTGAGTCCATTATGACTCCAGGTGGCATATAATATAAATTTAAAACAATACAATGCAAAATGTATAAAAAAGCAGATGTCTAGAAGCATAACACTGATTTTATTAAGCCAGTTGTCCTCATAAGGAGTCCACCTCTACTCTAACTCAAGGCCAGGGAAAAGCCAGGTTTTAAGGGCTGTCTTAAATAAGGTAAGAGTAAGGATTTTATACTATGAATCTCTGAGGGAATATCATTCCAGAGGATAGGCACTATAACAGGGAAGGCTCACTTTCTTGATCCCATCAAATGGCACTGTCCACTTTGCCAGACCACACAGGAGAGAAGATAAGCAGTCCCTCAGATAACTCATGAAAAGTTCTATAAGTGATCATTAGCATCCTGAATTATATCTGGAAGCCTGTTGGTTAACCAGTGCCTACTAGTAACATTCTTAGCAGACACGTTATGTTATATGGCCATACCGTGGCATGCCCATAACTGCCCATGCTTCTGATCCTGGGCCAGCTACAGCTTCTAAATAGTCTTCAAGGGCAGTCCCATATAGAGTGCATTGCAGTGGTAAGTTACTGTCTTAAAGGCATTTTGGTGCAATTGATACACTAGATGAATTTGTATGAAAGTGGTCCTATTCAAGAGTTGTGAATCCAAGTAGTCTTCAAATTGCACACTACTAAACTAAAAATGGAATATTTTTGTACTGGGTTGTCCAAATACCCATAACCATTCAGCTTGTCAAGGTTGAACTTAAGCTGTTCCTGGACCTGATCACAGTGAAAGGGGAACCACTGCCTTAACACCATATCTCCCACTCCTAATCCTTGTGAGCAGTACAAAAGGATGTCATTGACCATAGTATCAACATTCATTAAGATCAAGGAGATGCATTACCCCCATCCCAGCTCCACCAGAGGTCATCTGCGAGCATCATCAATGCCATCTCAATACCATGTCCTGATCTGAAACCGATCTGAAAGGTATACAGATTAGCTATAATTTTCAGGACTGCCTGTCTGAAGCTGTAACCATTCTGCTGTTCATGACACACAATCCAAGAAAAAAGGAGGTGCTTTTACAAGCAAATGAAGTCTAGGTTTTTGGATTTGAATGTAGGATTTTAGAAGTATTAGTACCTTACTCATAAGGTTTATCTAAAATATCTAAATATGGGGATCTAATCACTGTTCCTGTATCAGCTTTGGTCCGTGTTAATAGATGGTGACAAAAACACCATAGAGTTAAGTTAATTAAAATCATAATGAACAGCAAAAGGAGAGGCTTTGCCAATTTCTTGTGTTCATGTAAAAAAAATATGGTGATTAGATATAAAGTGATCGATCAAACATTAAAATAGGTTTCTTTTTCTGCATTAATAATTATAACCAAACACTAGTAAAATATGTACTGTATATGTTGTAACATTTTCTTGTATATCAGGTTTGTTTTTGCTCATACATATTTTAATCCAATAGTTAAATTAATTTTCAATAATTATTCATTTGAATATTATTAAAACATAACTTTGAGGAATCATTCAATATTATACAAAGAGAAGCTCTTACATACACATTTATTTTTGCAAGGTTACAATGAAAATTACTGCCATGTCACCTGCTGGATTTTGGCAGAGTAGAAGAAATCGTTATGATCTCTTGGTGACATCATTAGGTGTCATATGGGTGATTCTCCACTTTGCCATAACTGTAAGTTTCAAGAACCACATTGTCTATTCAAAGTATGTAGGATGGTTTTCCTCTTTTTGCAAATCTGCAAAATGTATAATTCATTGAGGCTTGATCTTGTCTTGTTATGGTCATTCCTGAAAAGACAGAATTTTTTGTAATTACAATTAATATTATAACTGAGTTTACTCAGGCAGCTACAAATGGTTTAAACTAGAATTAATGGGATGCAGTTTTCAAAGAATTCTTCCAGGAAGTTAACACAGTTCACTAAATATTTGCATTGGGCTTAGTTGTTATTGTGGTAGCACATCTGTTTATAAACTGTACTCAGACATGGAATGGAATGTTACTTGACTGAATATTCCTTCAGTCTCGGAATCCTCTAATTAGATAAGGGTTCAAACTCCAGTTATTTAAGAGTATCCTTCTCTTTGGAAACACTTCTCCATTGCTAGACCTTGTTCCTGTGCCCCTCATTTTTCTCATTATCTTTGGCTTACAATTCTGGACTGGGTATTGCAGATTGTAATGGGTCTGACTACTGGTTTACACCAAGACCTCTATTCTTCAGATATACTATATATACTGTATACTATATATATCAGATATACTGTATATATATATATGAAGCTATTTCTATCTATTTCCATGTAATAACACCTGAATATTGAAATAGTGAGTCTTTTTACATCAAGAACTATGCACTCAGTCATTCAATATATTGTATTAAAGCTATACTGGTTATCGCAAAAGTACAATCCTGAGCTGCATTTAATAATCAGTCCTGAGTAACTCTTCAAATACTGATACTTTGTGTTTCAGAATGCCTATACGTATATGATGGGGGCATGCGTTATTGTGTTCAGGTTTTTTTCAATCTGTGGAAAGCACGTAAGTACACATGAGGATTTTTTCCCCATGCTTATACTAATTACACATTGAATAAGTTGGACTGTGGTTTTTTTTTTTACTGAATTGAGGCTCTTACTGGTTTAAACCAATTCTTTGTTATAGCCTAGAAGTAAAGAACAGTGAAAAGGGAACAGCTGACACAATCAGAATTAGAAGTATGCAAAATTGTTTAGTTTTCATACAGATGGAAGCTTACAACAAAAAACCTCCATAGTATGAATGAGTGTATGAATGTTTGCATACCATAGTAAGAGCTTAAAAATAAATATCAACACACAACTTTTAAACATCTACAGCAATAAATTAACAAAACCTTTACCAATAACATTCCAACACAAATTCTAACCACCTCACTATATAATTATTTTGTTGAATTAAAATGTTTTCAGTTTAAAATGAACAGTTCCAAATTTACAAAACAATGTTCTGAATCTGTGTCAATTCTGTTGGCTTGAAACAATGCCTGGAATTGTTACAGAGGTTCTAGCAAAATTAGAGCGTTCTTGGAACAATCCCAATGAGGTTGAAACAGTCCACTTCAATTTCAGCACATTTCCATTTTGACCCATGTCTTATACCAAGCCTTCTTTCCCACTGCTTTCCAGGTGACTCTGAAGATGCTGCTGCTGACAGTAGTTGTCAGCATGTACAAAAGCTTTTTCATCATTGTAGGAATGTTCCTACTGTTGCTTTGCTATGCTTTTGCTGGAGTAGTTTTGTTTGGAACTGTGAAATATGGAGAGAACATTAACAGGTATGATTTCTGTCACTTCATCTGAAAGTTTTTGATAACTGTGATCTCGTTTTAGAGCACCCTTGCTTTGATGGATGCCTCTATTGTTACATTACCAGAGAGGCAGCCCTATTGATCTGTGACTGACAGTCTCAGAAAGTCCAGCATCAAATATCAAAGTAATGCTTATATGGCATTTCAAGTATACATGAATCCACTCTGCAATGACTGCTTGAGTATTTGCAGAACCTGCAAGCCAGGGAAACAACAGGAGCTATTATGAATAATAGCTAGTCTGGGTTCAAGCTTAACATCCAAAACAACCCCATGAAGAGACATATTCAAGCAATTTTCAGGGCAGTGCTGGTTACGCTGTCAGGTGACAGAAAGGTGTATGTAACACAGCTAGTTCTGAACAATCCAAACTATCCTGCTGCTCTAAATATCGTAAACACAACCTTACTTCCAACTAGGGAGTCTCATTCAAATACCACAGCAGTGCTTTTCTGTGCAGATTGGGGAAAATATACCATGTTATCATTCAACTCAGGTCCCGTAGCAGACTAGACTTGTATAAGCTAGCCTGGGTAGGGAGGGGGGAATTAGGGTAGGAAGGGGGGAATTAGGGTAGGGAGGGGGGAATTACCCAAATACCCGAAAGGATTAGTTGATTATGTTCTTAGTGGTGAAATATTGAATAATTATTTTTATTTGTTAAAAACAGGCATGCCAACTTTTCATCAGCTGGTAAGGCCATTACTGTACTCTTCAGAATAGTCACTGGAGAAGACTGGAACAAGATAATGCATGACTGCATGGTAAATTGACTGATTAAAATCCTGTATCATTTTAGCCAGCAGAAGCTTTGCATCTTAAAAATACCTTACATTTTATTTTAAAAAATCTGATCCTTCACCCAAACTTTGATTTATTGACTCTTGAAAATGCTATAGAAATAAATGTATAAGTACTTGGCAAAAAAATTAGCAAATATTTGTGTTATGTGCCCAGCTAGGTCCATGCAGTTTTATTGTATTTATTAAAATGAAAGATGACAGGTTTTCAGTTCTAGAGAATGTATTAACAATTCTGTTCTGTGGAATGTATTAACAATGATAAAGAACTGTTCTTTTTTTGCCGGATCTTTGAAGCAGTCAGTGAGAAATACTGTGAAAGAACTCTCCCTTCTCTCCCCCCAAATTATCCCATTGTCATGATATGGTGATGGACTCTAAGTTAGGAAGCATTTTAAATGGGTGTTGTATAAAAAGGGTTATATTCTGCGTCCAAAGAATATATCTGTTTATGAAGGTTAGCTGAATAGAACTAAAAATATAAATGCAAATATGCAGTCCAAACAATTGAAGTTGGCAATTCTCTAGAAATATTTGGTCATTATTGGAAACAGCATTTTGAATTATATGATCCATCTTCCTCTCTTGTCAATTCAGAAGATCTTTTCTCTTTGGTTGTAGGGGAAAATGGTGTAGTCTTTTAGTATAAATAAAAAAGAGATTGTGTTGTATAAGCAGTACAACGATTGAGCTGCTACATTTCATGGTGACTGTCACATATACTGTAAATACCCAATACACCCACAATATTTTTGATTCTGATGTTAAGAGAATGCTTGGTTGGAAAAAAAACAACATGGGTGGAAAGCATCAGAGAAAGGAGGAAGTTGATCCATTCTGCTGAAGTTCAAAATACTGTGTGTGTATGTGTGTGAGAGAGACAGAGACAGAGACAGAGACATATCTACTTTTGTACCCCTATTACATGTAATATAGCTTTTTGTTTCATGCAGGTTCAACCTCCTTTTTGTACTCCAGATAACAGAACATACTGGAAAACAGATTGTGGGAATTATGCCGGTGCTCTTATGTATTTCTGTTCATTTTATGTCATCATTGCATACATAATGCTGAATTTACTTGTGGGTAAGTTTTAGTCATGAAACACAGCAATAAAGTTTTCACTGTGTTTTAACTCTATTATGGATTTGATCAGGACCTAGTCATACTTAAAAATAGCCATTAACTCAAATGTTTCAGTCAGTCAGAATTAACAAATACTACTGATTTAACTGGTTCTTCTCTATGTATGATCAAACCGCCACATGCATTAATTTTATATATTTATAATTGACTGTTCAATCCTGACAGCCCTCATAATTATTAGTGAAAAAATGAAATAATATTTAAATAATCTGATTACAAACCATAAAATAAAAACAATTAGTTATGGTTTAGTAAGTGCAATCAATTATGCCATCCAAAATAAAATTAGTAAACATCCCATAAGGCTTGCCAGAGTTTCAGAACTCTTTAAAACAAAAATGAGTTCTATATCCAAGATTCTGTGTCTGATCTGAAGAGTCTCAGGAAACACACATGGAAGATGCTACCACCGAACTGCTTTCCTCACCTAAGAAGCAAGTGGAGCAGAATCTCACTTTTGGCTCTTACCATACATTGTCTAAAATACTCACATGAATGTTTAAAGCAACATGAACAACCTCAGACTATATATGATCTTT
The DNA here is from genome assembly GCF_001527695.2 of Protobothrops mucrosquamatus. NCBI lineage: Eukaryota > Metazoa > Chordata > Lepidosauria > Squamata > Viperidae > Protobothrops > Protobothrops mucrosquamatus. The sequence goes on from NW_015386952.1 coordinate 784,222, forward strand.
GAGTTTTCCATGTAGCCATCCATCTGATCTCAAATATCCTATGTAGACGTTTGGTTCAGATTCCTCAAAAAAAAAAAACCTGTGTCAACGCTGCTAACATTGGATGTTTTTGCATTGACAACAGATGGAAATGTAGCCATCTTTTCCCTTTCACTTTTAGAGTTAGATGATCCTTGGAGGGGGAATGTGAATGAGAGTCCAGCTAGACATAACAACACTAACCGTAGCGTGAGAATCAAGGTTATTGAGCCCAGAGCTGATAAAGAATTGGAGAGCTGGAGAGGAAGCCCGCTTCAAGCTAATTGGGGAATGTGATTTATGACAGTTAATTGGAGGAGGGAATTGTGCTTTGATACTATGTGCCCAGGGGAGGGTAATTCAGTTTTTGGCTTCGATTGTGTAGTGCCGATATTATGCTACTCGAATAAAAGATCCTTTAAGGTAAAGAACTTAAGGAAGTTCTTTTGAAGAGTTTCATCTGTTGGAACTATGACAACCTGTTTATGGATTAAGTGTGGATCAGAAAGACAGAAAGACAGTTATCAGAAGGAAATTAGTGTTCTTAGTTTTTAACTCCAATTTTATTGACTGCTTGCTTCAATCCCATTCATATTCCATGGTGAGCAGATTAGTTTTGAGAACATATGACCAGGCAGGAGAAAAAACAATTATCTACAGTATGTTTGCTTTAATAAATGTCAGATTTTTCAAAATGTTGCAGGGTTATTTTTTTTTGCTGCCTTCGTTATGCACAAGGTTTGTTATTTCCTTTATTTAAACATCTTATATGCAGAGTTGAAAAAATAAGCACATTATGGTTCCAGGCTGCTTTATAGCTTATTCAGCTTCTAATGAAGACAGCAGAGAATTGTGTTTTTTTAATGTGGGTGTCTATTATGATATTAAAATGATACATTTATACATCAGTTGTCAGACTCGAAGAATCAATTCCACTGATTTCTTGCTCATGCCTATACACAAGAATCTAGTCAACTAAGGTCAGCACTAAATTGGTGTAGATAAAAGTCAATGGAATTCAAGAGGGGCTGGACTTAGATTCCTTGTGGGAACATAATGATTCCAGCCTGATTCCTCTCTTGATTCTGCCACCAGGCTCTGCCTCTCCTTCTCCTACACATGACAAAATCCTTTTATGATTTTACAAATCTAAGTTATTTTCAATTATAAATGCTTATAACTTGGGAAGCCCTTACTTTTTTATGTTTCTATCTTATACAGCTATAATTGTGGAAAACTTCTCTTTATTTTATTCCACTGAAGAAGACCAGCTCTTAAGTTATAATGATCTTAGACATTTTCAGATTATATGGAATATGGTTGATGACAAAAGGGAGGTAAGAAATTTCTCTTGAATACTATAAGTTTCATTGACTTACTGCTCTGCTAATCAATTGCTAAAAATGTAGCAATTAATTAAAGTAAAAATGGAATGTTAAATCCTTGGGAAAAGTCTGTGTCAACTTTTGTTGCTTCCCCATCCAGTTTCATGCCAGGTTGGCCCTCCGATCCAGGTCCATAATATGAACTATAACACAATATGACACATCAAGGCAGTCTTCTTTGAGAACGACCCATCTCTCTCACCTTATCTCCTGCTGCTATCACCAACATGATGTTACTGCCTGGCCCTTCCACCTCTCCCACAACAGTCCAATTTTCCCTGGCTCATCACTATCCCAGCTTAGAGAGCTCCATCTGACAGCCAGGTCACAATATAAATTTTCAACCAGCTGGCTGAACTGGCTCTTTCAGGTCTCTTCTGCAATACCACACTGCTTAATTTTAGACAGCCAGCTGCCATTACCCTACCCCAGCACATATACCTCCTGTTCCACATAAACAACACCCTAACTCACATCTACAAACTGAGCCATTCTAAATGTCACTCCTGCCCTTTCTATCTCTCATCCAGGCAACCAGATACCTTTTACCTTAGGGAGAGAATTCCCCAGAGTGGCAGGCTCTATGACAGCTGCAGAACTCAGATTGGCACGTATTTCAGCCCCTGAATTGCTGCTGCAGCAACTCACCTCAGCCTCCTTGTTGCCCAGGCACCTCATTGTAATTATAATAGCAAAAGACTGGCAAAAAATGTCAATGTTACTAAATCATTTATTTGAAGAATAAAAGACAAATATAAAGCTCTTTACAGGTGTGAGTATTTTCTAATTGTGACTTTCTTTCCAGGGAGCAATTCCTACCTTCCGAGTCAAGTTTTTGTTGAGGCTATTGCGTGGAAGACTGGAGGTAGATCTGGATAAGGACAAACTTCTGTTCAAGCATATGTGCTATGAAATGGAGAGATTGCATAATGGTGGAGATGTAACATTCCATGATGTATTGAGGTATACTGAGCAACAAAGCTGGGCTGCAAACCTGTATCTCAGAATTATCTCACAAGCTGCAGTTCAGGGAAGCTTAACCAAGGAGATAGGGCTACACCAGTTAGGGTTTCATTCCATCTTATCAGGCTAAAGATGCAAACACAGTTTATAAAACCCTTTTTCATTTAGGGATCTATTAAATTTATTTATTAATAAAACACATATTTTAATTGCTTTTTCTCGTTACTGTATTTAATCATGTACTGAAAAAAGTGCAACTTTCATATTATGAATCGAGGTAAGAATGAAAACTTTAACAGAAACAAAGTTTTTGTTAGTGCACATGGTTAGAGCTATAAACAGTCTGTCAGAGCATGCACAGTCTTATTGCGCTGAGATAACGCAGGAGTAAATACAGTAAACAGTGGTCTATATTAAATGGTGGTTTATCTTACACTATCTACAATATCATACATCAGGAACAATATACATACACGTTAATATAACAGGCTCCAACACAAAGCAGTTACAGCAGGAAACGGAACAGAGAGCATGCATCTGCTGATCCTTCCCTTTTATACAAAGCTTTTAAAGGGACATTGACCCTGCTGAGTCATTCCCATCATTACATCATACATCTCACATTACATCAGCTTGTTAGCTTTTAAATCATTACTTTGACACAGTCATGGAAGCAGTTATCTTAACTGGATCTTCACCAACCTAATCAACCAACTGCTCTGATCACAAATTTCCTTGTAATGTATAATTACTTCAACACACTCACCATGTAATTATCCATGGACACAGAGACATTAAGCATCATTTTACAAGCCAAATAAACATTCCAAAGGAACTATATGGTTTTGACATAGAGTCATTTTCCTTTTTAAAAAATCTATATTTACTAATATCCGTTTCTTCTAGCATGCTGTCATATAGATCGGTTGACATCAGAAAAAGTCTTCAGCTGGAAGAACTCCTTGCTAGGGAACAACTAGAGTACACCATCGAGGAAGAAGTTGCCAAGCAGACAATACGCATGTGGTTGAAAAAATGCTTGAAGCGCATTAGAGCAGTAAGTTTAACATTATTGTGTTATTAATACACTTTTAAATGCTATTTTAAAAGTCAGAAGATAGGACTTGAACAAGTGAGTGGAAACAACAGAGATGTATATTTCAGATAAATATTGATATATTTATTAATCTTATTATTACTCCCGACCCTGCATTTTGCAGGAGTCTTGCCTTAATAACCAATAAGATTCTGTGAGATCTTCAGTGCAAGCCATGTGAAAACATGACATGAGCCTTGCCATCTTTTCTTGTTAATTCCTTCTCTCTTCTCACAATTGAAAACATTTAGAAAAACAACAAAAAATGGAAGATAACAATATTGGTGATGATTATAGAGCACTTTGTACACAAGAGTTGATTTTGCCCCTATAAACCTTTTACATTTTAAATATATATATAAGAAAGCTTGAAATGAATTTGGATTCCTAGAATGTGAGAAAAAATATACTTCTACATTGCCTTCAGGAGTTGTGAGTGACTGTCTAATTTAAAAATTATTGAAGCTAATATACTTCAATAGTCTCTAGATGATATTTGGAAAACATCTTTTTTATTATTTTGCTTTAAATAACTTTTTGGGATAGTCACTTGAAAACAGAAATAAAGTATGTGTACGTTATAAAAACAATACAATTGGAAAAATCATTTTAAAGAGAATCCTAATTTTTGAAAAGTACTTTGATTGATTTTATTTCATCAAGTCAGGCTCAGACCCTAGTGACTGTGTGGAGAAATGCTTATCATTTCAGTCTGTCACCAATGATAAGCCATAACTCTTTGATCCCATCCATCTACCATCACCATTAATTACCCTTCTATACAGTATTTCTTAAGCTTGCCAAGGGTTTTTGAAAAGTACTTTTAAAGAAAACAAAATATATCATGTGTGTCTTATTTTCCTAGAAACAACAGCAGTCATGCAGTATTATCCACAGCCTCCGAGAGAGTCAACAGCAGGAGTTAAACCGTTTCCTAAATCCACCAAGCATTGAGACAACACAGCCAAGTGAAGATATGAATGCTAATAACCAGGATAACAGTGCACAGCCTGAGGTAGGGGTTCATCCCTACTGTTGTTCTCAAAAACCCAGAAAGGGAGCCAGTTTGGTGTAGTGATTAAGGCATCAGTCTAGCATCTGGGAGGCCATGAGTTCTAGGCCCACTGTAGACATGAAGCCAGCTGGATGATTTTGGCCCAGTCACTCTCTCTCAGCCCTCATTCTCACTTCCAAAATATTGCCAAGAAAACTGCAGGGACTTGTCCAGAAACTTGCCAGGAATCAATATTGACTTGAAGCCACACCCTAAAATGGCCTAGTACACAACATATGAGAAAACATTCAACTGCATCTGAGCAACATGCATTTGGTAGATACCTACCAGATCTAAAGTACCTCAGTAAAAGACCTTTCCATTCATTCCTGCCCCAAAAATGCGTGCAAAGGACACATACTGTTTGCTGGCCATGGAAACTTGCTTTTCTTTCTTTATTTTTTCTTTTTCTTTCTTTTACTTTTCCATTCTCTTATGTTTAATATAATTTTTATGTTCAATTTTATGAGGCCTAAAATACATAATTTCTGTGATCCATTTAAGCACAGGGGAGTATTATAACCCTCAGATATAAACAACCTTTATTTTTTCTGTGACCAGTGTTTTATATTTTGGAATAACACATTGAATCCCATAACATTCTGGAATACATTTTCCTAAAATGTTTCTAGAAATAAATGTGGCAATAAATAATATTGTCAATACGTTGTAGCCAGGGATGTAAAAGAAACTTAACACAGATATTAATGGGAATAAAATGGCTTGATCTATCACAACAGATTCTATTAGTATCTAAATGAGAGAGCAACATTTAGAGTCTAAATATGGATGTTTGTATCTGGGTGAAATGTGTCAAAATGGATTGGAAAAATTACATATGAAAAAACATGCATAGAAAACATTATTAACAGATATGCACACACATACATTTGAGAAATCTGCATTCAAATATGCCAATATATGCCAATGATAATGAATGTGGCTTTTAAAAAAATTAACAAAAAGAAAATACACGGGGCTGAACAGAATGATCTATACAAAATTTCAATTGCAAAATTTGTGAAACAAGGGCCAAAAATCAAAGGTCCTTTTTGTTGTTTTCAGGTTTTAATTCCTTTTCTCTCTCATTCTATTCAGACAAGTAATGAACAGCAGCTGCTTAGCCCCACGCTTTCTGACAGAGGTGGATATCGACAAGATTCTGGTGACGGGGGTAAACCTCAACGAAAGCTTGGACAATGGCGTTTGCCATCTGGTAAGTGAAAAGGGATATAAAGCACATTCCCAAACTGATGCAGTTTCAGAGTATTGAGAGTACAAAATAAATACAAAATGCCTTCGGTAAATGAAATTTGGAGTTCTGTCTGATATAGCTCTGAAAATCAAGAGAATGTTTAGTTATATTTAGAAAGTCACATGACAATCTTATGCATGACAGTCCTAGACATTTCATGGCAACATGTGTCAAATATATTCTCAAGAGAAAAGGAAATGAAATTTCTGATTCATATTCTAGCCTAACATGAGCCAATTTCAACTTCCTTTCCTTCAAAAGAAACTTTGTGTATTGAAACAAATTCTGAATCACTTTAGGCACATTTCTCATCTAGTTAGTGCACCAAATTATTCTAATATTAGTCTATTTTATGCCGTAACCTATCCCCTCAGATCATCAGTGACAAATAAACACCTTATTCTTACAGCCATTGTTTGAAATTTACTTATCCATAAGAAATGGACTTCTGAGTTCATTCTCAGGCCTGTCCCAACTTGGTGCCTTAACAAGAAAGACCCTCAGCTCCATTTGTAGTGAAAGATATACTTTTACTAAAAGCCAAGTGGATTACAGTGAAGCAACTGTAAAACATTTGCGTGCAAAGCTTCCCTAGTTAACTTTCCCTTTCCTGTTCCTCCCCCATTATCTTCCTATTGTCCAGTCACATTCAAAGGAATTGTGTCTGTGGGCTAGATAGTGAGACATTGCATTCCCCTCCCGGATCTCTGGCCTTGGTACGATGAGCAGAGGTCTTGGGAAGGCATGACAAGTAGTTTCGGTTTTCCTCTTCCCGGCAGCTCCCTCCCCCCATAATCTATGGCAGGCTGGCATTTAGCAAAGCAAAGCTGCAGCTCAAGATGGCAGTTCTGACATTCTGCCCCCTTGAAAAAAGGGCTAAACCTAGGGAAAGAAAAGAAACAAAAGAAAGATTAGGATTCTGGTGACGTTTGTCAAGGTATCAGTTATGAAATTTATGGAGCAGGCATGGTGACTACACATGTTGGGTATCAACCCACTCATTTCAGAAGGTGGGAAACATTTCCAGAGGATTAAATATTGAAGTTTACCTCTGTGTGCCCACGAATCAAGGATCTCTTTGACCCCAAAGTGTTGTTCTGGTTCAATAAGTGTAAGGGGTGGGGGCGGCTTGGTTGCAGGATGAAAGGGCGATGTGTTTGCAGATTTTAAAAGGCTGCAGTGGAAAACAGGATGGACGCGTTGAAGGGTGTTTGGTAGCTTTAATTCCACCATCACTGGTTGATGAGTCTAATGATAGGGAAAGGTCCAACATATTTTGGTCTCAGTTTCTTCAAGGATTGTCTGGATTACAGGAATTTTGTGGAAACTTTAAATTCCTTTTGCTGCAATCTCTTTTTGTCAGTGTACTTTTTGTGGGTGTCTCTCGCATTTTCAAGCACCTTGTGGACAACTGGCCATGTGATTTGCAGGGATTTTTCCCATTCAGCTAGCGACGTGCTTTAGAGAGATTGTTGGGTCCTTGCCAGTGGTCACCCAGAATGGCATGAAACAGGTAGTGTATATAAATTGTTATAAGTGACCTCTGCAAAGAGGAGAAAGTCTGACCAATTGTCTTGTTGGTAATTGACATAATAATAAAGATACCCAAGAGCTTTAAAAATTCTTGCCAAAATTGGAAAGTAAATTGGACACACACATACACACCGGTCTGAAATTATTCTGGTCGGAGCTCCATGGAGCTGGTAGATATATTGCACAAAGAATTTTTCTAGGGTCTGTGCCGAAGGGATTTTGGGACAAGCCATGAAGTGATCCTGTTTGGAGAAGAGGTCAGTAAAAAAAACCCATATTACTGTGTTCCCTGAGCTGTCAGGTAGTTCCACAATAAAGTCCATAGAAATCTCCTTCCAAGGAGCCATAGGGTTACCCAGTGCTTTTTTTATTTTTATTTTTTAAAAAAGGTGCCAAAACTCACACATGTCATACAACCCGCCTTGCCTACCCTGAGCGTTCTATGAGAAAAAAGGCCCTGGGGTTACCTATATATTGTAGGAAACCTTGTGGTTTCCTGGGGTGACCCTTCATGAATGCACACACAGGGCAACTGGCGACATAGCTTTTCTCCAAATATAGCAGTGTGAAATATGATGGTCTAAGAGAAAGTAAGTGGCCCAATTTAGCCAAATAGGCCTTGAATTCAACCTTCCCCAGTTCAACACTCTAATTTCATGTTTGGCCACCAGAATTGGCGTCTCACCAAGGTTTTGACAAATCCAAAGTGTCCAGCCATTTTGGAACTGTGGCTATGCTGCAAAACTAAAGTCCTCTAGCTTGTGGGTACATAGAATTTAGACCCACTCCAGGCAAGACCATTATGTAGAGTGAAGTCAGCTTTGTGGCATGCAAACCAATCTCCCTGGTAAGGGACGCTCTTAGCGGTTGAACAAGATTGTCGGTTACCTTGCTCTCAGCTTTGTTTTGTGCCCTGGTGATGGTGGGAGCTGCTGTTTGACTGGAAGGGATGATGGAGTTTACAGTCTCCTCCCTTGTACTGTTATACTGGCATAGCCTTGAGAGTACATCTGCCAGGAAATTATTTCCTCCCGGCAAGTAACACAGGATGAAATTGAACTGATTGAAGTATTGCACTCACCTCACTGGTTTAGGAGACAGTTTTCAGGGAGTCTTCAGTGCTTCCAGATTCTTGTGATCTGTCCAGACCTCGAAAGGAGCCTTATTCCCTTACCTGTCTCCAGGTAAGTAACATCCATTGTACTGTGTAGGCTTCCTTTTCCCATATTGTCCACCCGCACTCTGTGGTAGAGAGTTTCTTGGAGGTATAGGCACATGGTTGTAGGAGTCCTTGTTTGATCTTTTGGAGGAGGACGGCATGCACAGTGACATCACTGGCATCTGCTTGGATGACAAACAGTTTGTCGGGATTGGGGTGTTTAAGGACTGGCTCAGCCGCAAACAGTTGCTGGACCATTTGAGTGGTTGCCCCAGCCTGGATATTTCCCTCTCCTTTGGCTTTGAGTAGATTGGTGATTGGCAGCTTGATCTGTGCAAACGTCAGAATGAACTGCCGGTAGAAGTTAGAGAAACCAACTCTTTGCAGCTCCTTCTGATACAGGGGGCTTTGCAGCTCCTTTGCAGCTCCTTCTGATACAGAGGGCTTCGAGCACAGCTTGTACCTTCTCTGGGTCCATCTCTACCACTTTGTGGGAGATGCAGTATCCCAGGTAACCTAGCAAAGCTACAGCTCAGGATGGCAGTTCTTACATTAATAGCATTTGTGTAGAATCCAGAATTTTAATTCAGTTTGGCCTTTGGTGACACCAGAAGAAAAGAGGAAAATCCTAGCTCTAAGTGCTTGGAAAGAAATCTATTGTTCAGTAAATACTGTACATTTTAAATACAGAATAGGAGGAATGTTCTGTTGAACTGGGATTATGGCAGAATAATGTCTGCCACTCAAACTGTTCAATACTCAAATAATGATTACAATAAATAATTGTTACTCTTAAACAGAAAAACAAGCAATAACATGAACAATGGCAATAGTGAAAGCAACAATAAGTTAAGATCTTGGGGCTATAAACAACTAGGGTTTATAAATTCAGAGAGTTAATATCATAAAAGGCTTATCTTGAAGATCCATGGCTACCATGAGATGCAGTGTTGGGTACCAGCTTGATTGGTTTCAAAAAAGAGTTGGACAAATTCATAGAAGTCATGGGGATCAATGGCTATTAGCCTTGATGGCAAGATGACTGCTTCTGAAGGCTATCTGCTGGGAGACAAATTGACTTCCTTGTGAGGTAGGCTGGCCAACTCTTTTTATAGATTGCTGGACTTGATGGGCCAGAGTCTGATCCAGTAAGGCACTGCTTATGTTTTTATGTACTGATTTAAATGCATAAAGAAATATTCAATAGACTCACAATTAAAGGGAGCAGAACTTCAAACTTGGAATGATTGAAGAAAAATCAACTTATGGTATGCCATTTGTATATACGTTTTTTTTTAGTATATATTTATAATATACATTGGCAAAAGTCCACGTTGTAAGCATTCTCATTTTTGTTACCAATAAGTGTAGTCCTCGTTTAATGATGTTCAGCAACCATTAAAACCAAACTTACAACCGCATTGAACTAGTGGTACTTACAACTGGTAGTTGTAGCTGTCACAGTTCTTCACTATCACATGATCACAATCTAGGCACTCAGCAACTGTCTCATAATTACAAGGTCACATCATCCCATGGTCATGTGATTGCCATTTGTGACTTTCACTGGTGGCTTTCCACAACCAAAGCCTGTGGGTGAGCTGACAGGAGTTCACAAATGAGGTCAAGATATTGCAATTAATGAGAGTGCAAGAATCACTTAACAACAGCAGAACTGCCATCACTAAGCAGCATGGTCATATGATGTCATGCTTTATGACCACGTTGCTTAGCAATGGAAATTCAGGTCCCAACTGCCATCATTACTGAGGAGTTCCTGTACCACTCTTACATTGTGTCCTGTAGATGCTCAGCTTTCTCTGGTAGTTTTTTTTTTCTCCAAGTAAAGCAGTGTGAGATAACAGTCTGAGAGAAAGTAAGTGCCCCAATTTAGCCAAGTAGGACTTGAATTCAACCTTCCCAGTCCTGGTTCAATACTCTAATCACTACTGCACTAAATAGGCTGGACATGGGCTTATTCAAATTTTGTTTCCAATTGTTAATAATTTTGTTTTATATATGAAAACTTTCAGTTATATATAAAAAGGGTTTCACTATTGTAGAAAACAAATGTGAAAATACAATGCAGTTCTATAGCTTATCTGCTTAATTCCAGCAGCTGGCAAGATATAGTACCATCAGTACAGAGTAGTTCAGAGAGATAGAATTACATCCTTGGAGATCTCTGTGTAGATTTATCTCTAGAAATGTTTTGTCCTCAATAGAGGAGAAAGCGTGGTAACAAGGGATACATAATGGAAGCCTTAAGTTCATGAGATCAAAAGCTGCTAATTTCTCTCACCAAAGAAAATAATCCGTGGAGTTAACATTGTGTTTCCTCTTGTTGGTGTTACTGGATAATTAATTTTTTTTAAAAAAATATTTTCATTAGGCTTCAGAGGTAGCAAATATTTTGCCACAAATCCACTTTTCATCATACTAGAATTGCTTAGCATGATGATGATTTGTTTGCAGTGAATGTTTTTCTCTTTAATTCCCTAGCCCCAAAACCAATAAGCCATTCAGTGTCTTCAGTCAATATAAGAATTGGTGGTCGGACAACTATGAAATCTGTTGTGTGCAAAATGAATCCTATGTCAGACATGGCTTCATGTGGATCAGAAGTTAAGAAGTGGTGGACAAGGCAACTTACTGTAGAGAGTGACGAGAGTGGAGAAGACCTGCTTGAGATCTGATTGGGAAAAGATTCCTCTCAAAGACATACTTATGCAACGCCTGTGAAGGAATATCAACTCTGGACATTGCTACTTTTTAATAACAGTTCTAATTGACTGTTTATATCAAGATAAGCCTTGGAACTCATTGTCCTTCAACTTGGCAAGATTTACTACTTAATGTTTATTTTGAACATCCAGGATTGTTAATATAATGAGCAACACAAATGTTCAGAAGAAGTAGAGGACTTTTGGACTTGTTCCCATAAATCATGAGAAATGCTTCAGGCTCTCAGGCTGGGCTTCCTACTTTTCAGCAGACGTTCAATATTGCTGCTCAGCCAATATTTGAAATTTCAGGTTTCTCTGAAAGTATATTGTTGCTTGTTAAAATTTGGGAAACAACAACAAAGGACTAATAGTAAAATATGACATGTCATTATGTGTACCAGGTTGATATTCTATTTTAATAGTATGGGTAAGTTATGAGGACACAACATTTTATTTAGAGACACTGAGACACAATTGTTGTGGAAGTAAAAGCACCCCAAAGAGAATATTGGTATGGACATGCTGCTAATGTTTCACATCACTTGAATATTTTTATTTAGGTCAGAGTAGATGACTTCTTTCAAGCTAAGACACATGTTGAACGGTTGGGTTGGACTGTAATCGCAAAAACATAAGCCAAGACAAAAACTAAGATACTTTTAATTTGATTATATTTATTTTAGTTAAATTAATTCCTATTACATATGGTTAATAGGATTACTCTGTATGTATTTTATAATTTTCCCTTCTTTCAAGTTAAATATTGCAGTTTTGGTAGCAATTTGGGGAAAGTTTCTGAGGACACCATGCAATACACTGACCTCAGGTTGTGCTTCTCTTATTGAGATAAATACTATTCCTAGATTAATTCATAGGTACCCTTGACTATCTACTTCACTTGATCATTGAAAGTTCCCATTGGACAAATGCAAGTTCTTTTTGTACATTTGAAAGACATATTAATTTTCAAACAATATTTCATGTATTTGATTTGTGTCAAAGTTTACATACCAGAGGTAGTGTGTCATATTTTCTCTGAAATTGTCAGGACTTCCTTTGCCCTAAAATAATTATTTAAACAAAACAGCAACAATGTTGATTTTTTTTTTTCTACAGTATTCTACCCATCAATATTAGTGTTGTTTAATGATCTGTGGGAATTAATTCAGAATGAGGTAGTTACTTATTTTCCATTTTTACAATATATTTTAATATGCAAGCACAATGTGGTTAATTTAAAAAATAGGGTTTCATTGTTCATTTTTATAATGTGCTTATTTGAAGTACACTGATATCTTATCAATGCACCTGTTTAATTAGTTCCCTGCTTTTTCATCTCTGTTAATAACTATCATCTATTAAAAATGAAACAGAAAAATAACCAGTGTAGATGTAACTACTTAATTACATTCTGTACATACATACATACATACATACATACATACATACATACATACATACAGATAAGTTCATACTTGATATTGGGAATAAGACTCATGGCAAGCCTAGAAAAACATCCTACTCATGGAAATCTGATTTTGTGCTTCATTGTCCTTGTTATCCTTGTTAGAAATGAACATGTTTTTAGCAGAAATTATTTCTAACTCACTATTTAAAAGTCATTATATCATTATATATAAGTATACATTATATACTTAGTCATTAAGTATTAGATGAGATTAACAGCTAAAGTATGCTCGTGTAAGTAATCTATTTTCTAGTCATGCTTGAAATATCTTTTTTTTAAAAACAATACTTTGATATCAATCACTATTAAGGTAAGTATGAAATAATACATTAAGAAAAGAAAATAGTTGACAATTCTAAGATTCTATTCATAAAAATTCTAATTCCAGATATTTAGTGAATGGCAGCAAATAAGCATTTAGGAGCCCACAATTATGAATCTTCATTATGCATCTAAGCATCATAGAAAAATGAGTCCGACACATGGGCATTAGGGAAATTTAAAGATTATGAAGGCTGGAGAGAAACTTGGCTCTAACCACTGCTCTGCTACAACTACTCAATTATAGGTTATAAAAGTGAAAATCCACCTACTGACAGTGATCATTATCTCTCATCGCAAGAGTAAGGACAAATAGACTATCTTCCTAATTTTAGTTTCGTATTGGCCAGAGTAATGAAGAGTGTGTCTTTACTACCTCTGAAGTGCTTTTACCTTCATCACAATCACTCGTTCAAAACTTGAACCAGGTGGTTTTTAAATACAAAATGGAAGATTTTCTTCAATTAGCCTATGAAGGATAAAGTTTGGCAGGTATCATAACTGATCAGTATATGAGATCAGTTAATGGTTCCTCCAGAAAATGTGACCTTCTTTTGTATGTCTTTGCATTGTATTTTAATGGTGTGCAAAATATTTTATATTTAAAGCTTTCATGTATAAAATTTCACAAAATGTCCTGTTCTGAGTGTAACATTGCTGTTTCAAATATGAAACAATCTGTTCTGAGCATTTTGGAATTTTTTTTTTTGAGCTATAAACAAGCATTCTGAGCATTTTGAATGTTTGTTTCCAATCCATAGATGAATGTCATATGTAGTATGACCAAACAACAGCCATGTTACTATTTCTAAATGTTTGGGGAGGAAGAAACAGGATTCTGATGCCTACACATAGACAATAGAGTTTGCAGGATTTTGTATCTGCTTCCCAACTGTGGCATCTTTGGGGCGAGATATTTGCCACTACCATCATTTCCTATGGAAAATATGTTGCACTACTATGATGAGTTTAGCTTGAAATCACCAGAAACATAAGATTTCACCTTAAAAAAAACTAAAATTGTATATTGTCCATGTTCTCCAAGAGCCTTATGGACATAAAAGTCCCAGCAAAACTAACAATCTCGTGTTAGGTTGATGCACGGTTTTGTTCTTAATGCAGGTTTTATTTTAACCAAGATATGTATCCACAGACTTGTATTGCATTTTATTATTCTTGGTCACAGATTATTGTCTTTATGTAGTTGTCTGTGTGTACATTTTGCTGTTTAGATTTAACATTTACATTGAAACTTCCTATAATGTTACTAAACCTGTGCATTTTGTTGTTTAAACTAGATTGCATCAAAAACCTTCAGAAAATTATCATTCCTACTATTGTCAAGGATAGTTATTTGTCTTTTCTTTTATGTCTACTTTAACTTAATATTTTTTAGAAATAAAAAACAAAAAACTGGAGATTTATAAAATATACTGTGCTAAATTACAGAAACTTTCCTAGTTATTATTACAACAAATATTCTTTTTAAACCTCTGGCAAATATCCTTTGACATATAATGTCAATAAAAGGCAGTTGCTTTCAGCGGTTGGCTGCTTTGAATTTCATTCTCAGTGGTTTTGATACATTATTTGATACAATATCTATATTTATTTTAAACATTTTGGATACTTCTCAACCAAGTAACTGTAGTAGTTCAGAATAGCTTAAAAGATAAAGAGTAGATTTTAGATTGCACCAAGAGGGGAACAATTTCAAGATCACATAAAGAGATAATACCATTTTATACTGGACTGGTGAGACCACACTTCAAATACTTCCTCCAGTTCTGGTCACTATGATACAAAACAGATGTTGAGATTCTAGAAAGAATGCAAAAAAACCAACAAAGATGATAAAGGGTCTGGAGGCTAAACCATAGGATGAATGATTGAGGGAACTAGGTATATCTGGTCCAGCAAAGAGAAGGATTAGGGGTGATATGATAGCAGTCTTCCAGTACTTGAAGAGTAACAGAAGAGGAGTAACAGCCTATTCTCCAGAGCAACTGAGGGCAGGACAGTTAGAAACAGATGGAAGATCATTAAAGAAAGATCCAACTTAGAACTAAGAAATTTCCTGACAGTGAGAACAATTAATCAGTGGAACTGCTTACTTCCGGAAGTTGGTACTCCATCACTGGAGATTTTCAAGAAGAGACTGGACAGCCATTTGTCAGGATTTGACGCCTGAGTAGGAAGTTGGACTAGAAGACCTCCAAGGTCCCTTCCAATCCTATTATTCTATGTAGAAATAATTGGAATTTATTTAATTTTGAAAAGTGTAAGAAAAAAACTAGCAAACACTAAAACATCTATCAGGTTTCTGTTACAGGAAAAGTTGTGAATATTCACTTACTTCAAGGCAGAAGTCTTTACAGTATATAATTTGATTCTATAAGGTTTTCTACTAAAAATCCTATAGATTGGAACTTGTGGTTTTATTCCAAGTGATTTGACCCATGTGCAGCCCAGTTGGTTTTATTTCTTTATATGCAACTATGTATAGTCTCTCAAAACCTTGTACAGTATGTGAGCTGAATCAAGCAGTAGAAACGTAAAAGTATGTTACAGTATTTACTATTCCAGGTTTACATTGATAAGAAAAACTGCAAATGTTCTTGTGGGCCATCATTTCACCTTGCTCTGAGCCATCCTCCCATCTTTTTTGAGTTCTCACCTCTTTATTAGCCTCCTCCTGAACATTTCCAGGGTATCTTCATCTGGTACCAGTTGGTTGCCATTACCTCATTGTAGCAGCACCAAATTTCAAACAGGGACATATGAGCTATGCCTAACCAAGAACCTAAGAATATAATCAACAATGATCTAAGAATCAGGCAAACAGTATATGATAAGGGGTCTGGAGACATAGTATAGTTCTGTTGCTTATGTTTTTATTGCTAGACTTTTCAATCCCTGTTTCTTAAAGAAGACCTGGCTTTTGCATCAGCTGAAGAATACAAGGAAGAAAATCAACTGTTACGGCCGGTTTTATACTCTGCACTGCAAACCATCTGGCCCCATCTGCCACAGTGCAGAGGAGACTATTCTAAAGTACAGCAGGTTGAGAAGCAAAAAGGGAGAAATTAGACAGCACCTTTGTGGACAAAGCTGCATTTGCCATCTGCCAGACATCACTACAGTGCTCTGGAGATCTCTCTGCCTGCCCGGCTGGCTCCTAAGTTGGCAGCTGGACATGCTGTGTCTTTTAATTCTTCCCCGATCATCATTCGTGCTTCTAGGCCAGAATAATCATGCTGATCTGCCATTTACGTTCAGCCAGATATTGGTTTCTCATGGAGTTTTAGAAGTACTAATAAACTATTAAGAAACCCTTTGGCGTAATTCCTTGGCTTAAGAATCACTATATAACTGGCAGGAAATATGTTTAATTTTTTCCCAGCAAAATACTGGTAGCTGGAATTCAGTCAGTCTTTTTCTTAATCTGAAGAACTTTCCTGACTTTTAAGGGAGGATGATGCATTACCAAGTTTTGTATTTGAAAACAATCCCCCCCCTAAACCCCAGTAACATTTCTAAGGCTGTAGCGACATGTTGTAGATCAAGCTACTGCTGTGTAGATGAGCTTCCATACATACCGGGAGTATTCTGTGGGTGAGTTGATACTTTATGCTACGTCTTGATTCCTTCAGCAGGATCTACTGAATGAACAGCCACAATTGCCTGGCTTTATATCCTGTGCTAACACTCCAGAAGAGAGATTCAAGATCCAGATGGATCTTGACAGATTTGAACACTGGGCCCTATCTAACAAAATGAAATTCAATGTAGAGAACAATAAGGCTTTACACTTAGGCAAGAAAAATCAAATGTTCAGCTACAGATTAGGTGAAACCTGGCTCAATAGCAGTAACAGTGAGAGGGATCTTGGGGTCTACTGGACAATTACTTAAATGTGAGCCAGCAGAGTACGGCAGCAGCCAAAAAAGCCAATGCAATCAATCCTAGGTTGTATTAACAGAGGGATAGAATCAAGATCATGTGAATTATTAGTACTGCTTTATAAAGTCTTAGGAAGACCATACTTAGAATACTGCATCCAGTTTTGGACACCATGTTATAAAAAAGATATAGAGACTGGAAAGAGTGCAGAAAAGAGCAACAAATATGATTAGGGGTTGGAAGCTAAAACAGGAATTTGGTTTGCCTAGTCTAGTGAAAAGAAGGACTTGGGGAGATATGATAGCAGTGTTCCAATATCTGAGGTGCTGCCACAAAGAAGTGGGTGGTCAACCTAGTTTCCAAAGCACCAGAAGGCAAGACAAGAAACAATGGATGGAAACTAATCAAGGAGAAAAGCAGTCTAGAACTAAGGAGAAATTTCCTAACAGAACAATTAAATCAGTGGATTGGCTTCCCTTCAGAAGTTGTGGATGTTCCATTACTGGAGGCTTTTAAGAGATTGGACGGCCACTTGTCTGGAATGGTATAGAAGCTTCTGCCTGAGCAAGGGTTTGGACTAGAAGACCCTCAATGTCCCTTCCAACTTTGTTATTCTGTTATTCTTTTCTGTTCTGCTAAGCCATATTTAATAAACCACAGGGTTTAGAAAAAGCTATATTTTCACTTAATACAGTTGATTAACTCAGTCAGTGATGGCACCATCCAAGCCATTACTTGAAAGTTCATCATTATACCAAATATCACAAGATTTCATACCATTACCCATCACCTACATCTATAAAAAATAGTTTGCACTTTCTAACATGAAGTCGATGTACTGAAGGATGTTCATATCTGAGAGACAGTCAGTTTGTTGCTATGGGTATCTCCATAAACTCCCTTAGATCTTCTCTAATTGGGGTTTCCTCCTCCACAATGCCAAATTTCCACTTTATTTCTGACTGAGCTTTGGCATACTTGAAATTACAGCTCAGCTAACTGAACTATTTGAGATATTTCAACTCCATAAAGTTTATGGATGGGTTCTTTGCATATTTTCTTATCTCAACCCATTCTTCCCTTATCCTGGACTGAACCTGTACTAGGGGCTTTCAAAGAGAAAGATGGCTTGACGGCTTGGTGGCCTTTCAGCTCCTTCCTCATAGGAATTATAAGAATTTTATTTGATTGATTGATTGATTTGCAGATTGCCAGACAAATGAATGCAACTGTAGGAGATATCTGTAAGTTATTTATTTTTTGCTTTTCCTTGGCATGAGGTGGAGTGGAAAAGATGGTGTATTATTGTTGTGTTCCTGCAAACTCCATGGGCAGGAATTTCTGAGATTTCTCATGGTTTCTGAGACTGTAATGGTGGAGTTCATCTTCAAACTCCATTTGAGGGACTAGGGATTAAAAATGATAGCAATATTCAAGAGTCATGTATTGATATATTGTACTTCCAGATTTATAGATTTTAGCTGTTTTGTAAGGATCTTTCATCTTTTAAACACTAGAGGGCCAGCATTCCCTTTACAATAAATTCCTTCAGAAAGGAATTGGACATGAGAACATTTCTCTCTCTCTCTCTCTCTCTCTCTCTCTCTCTCTCTCTCTCTCTCTCTCTCTCTCTTCCCCTCCCTCCCTCTCTCTCCCTCTCCCTCCCTCCCTCCCTCTCTCTCTCTCTCTGTGTGTGTGTGTGTGTGTGTGTGTTTCTGTCTCTGTCTCTGTC
>NW_015386952.1:802934-808306 GCF_001527695.2 Protobothrops mucrosquamatus
TTAAGCTAGTTTTTCAGAGGATTTTCAAGCTGATTGTTGATATCTTTCCTGTTTTGTTGCTGTATCACTCTTTGCTTTTTAAAAGCAAACTCTCCTTCAGGTTAATTTCAATTCATGAGGATTCATGAGATGGGCATATGATTTTCTTGACAAGAATATGGATTCAATATGCTACAGTGTTTCCTTCTTCCAGAAAGGCCTGACGTTGTAAATATGAGCCAGCAGTGTGCTGCAGCTGCCAAAAAAGCCAACACAGTGCTAGGCTGCATTAACAGAGGGATAGAATCAAGATCACGTGAAGTATTAATACCACTTTTCAATGCCTTAGTAAGGCCACACTTGGAATACTTCATCCAGTTTTGGTCACCACGGTGTAAAAAGATATTGAGACTCTAGAAAGAGTACAGAGAAGAGCAACAAAGATGATTAGGGGACTGGAGGCTAAAACATATAAGGAATGGTTTGCTGGAATTGGGTATGTCTAATTTAATGAAGAGAAGGACGAGGGGTGACATGATAACAGTGTTCCAATATCTCAGGGGTTGCCACAAAGAAGAGGGAATCAAGCTATTTTCCAAAGCACCTGAAGGCAGGACAAGAAGCCACGGATGGAAACTAACCAAAGAGAGAAGTAACTTAGAACTAAGGAGAAATTTCCTGACAGTTAGAACAATTAATCAGTGGAACAACCTGCCTCCAGAAGCTGTGAATGCTCCAACACTGGAAGTTTTTAAGAAGAGACTGGACAGCCATTTGTCTGAAATGATATAGGGTTTCCTGCTTGAGCAAGGGGTTGGACTAGATGACCTCCAAGGTACCCTCCAACTTTATTATTGTTGTTGTTGTTGTTGTCACTCCCTTCTTGAGCCTATTCCCAAGGTATTTCTTGATTATCTCCCATCCAAATACTACTCTGCACTTACATTGCTTAGTTCTCCAGAATCAGCCAAACTCAGTTAACTCTTTCCTATTTTTTACTGTGTTGATCAATTACCTTGTTGTTTTTTCAAATATCTCATTGTTAACTATGTTAACATTTTATGTTACTATTTTGAACATAGGCTGTATAAATTTTATTAAGAGGCATGAGATTTTAGTCACTATACACAGGTCTCCTCTTACAATCATTTAGGATAAGAAGATGAAAATAATATTACAAGTTTTATTTTTTATTACATGTTTTATGGGAAGACATTTTTAAAAGAGATTACTTTTCTTATCATTGCATATTAGAATGCCAGAAGTCCCTTAATACCTGAGTAAAAAAGGAATTTGTAGCATTGCAAAGAAGATAATCATCATCATCATCAAAGGAAGTACCAATAGTAGTGGGTATCTTGGGTTCAGTCCCCAAACAACTAGAGCCCCACTTGAACAACACCACCATTGACAAATTCACCATCAGTCAGTTGCAAAAGGCAGTTTTACATGGAACAGCTTACATCCTGTGATGAAAGCTCTAACACCACAAAACACCAACATCTGCCTATCTCAGGTCCTTAGGAAGGACTTGATAGGTGGATAAAAATACCAAATACAGTCTGAATATCTGGCTGTGCAATGAACCATAATAAAAAGCAGTTAGAGCTTTTTCATTTCACATTCATGTAACCAAGAAAAGATTTGTCTGATTTAATTTCTGCCCCATATGGTTTCAAAAGAGTCAAGAACCCTATCATGAAAAAAAGTTGACAGTGGTCCTTCAGATATGAATATTTTATTGATTTATGACTTTTATACCTTATTGCAATCCCACAGAACTGCTGTCAATTCAGATTTGGCCTGTTGAAACATCTGAAACATGTGTCAAATGGTACGATTATGAATTCCCATTTGCTAGAAACACGCTTCTAAGAAAAGTGTGATTTGTTGTGTTTTCTGTTTGGACTGAAAACAAATAGTACTGTATGTGACTGGTCTTGATCTGAGCCACTGGATCTACAGCAAGGTTTTAATGCTATGTAAAGAAGACCCAAGAACATGAAATGTCTGGGGAATTATTGTCTTTACAAGCTTTATTAAACCACTAGTACATGGGGGTAGGTGATTTTGAGAAGGCTTCATTCTCATTCTGCTGAAAGGAGGCGAAAGGAGGCAACCACTGCGGTTATAAGCTAGAACTGAAGACTTGATATTAAGGATGAGTGAGATCCAGTTTGACATGGTGGTTAAGACACAGGCTAGAAACCAGGAGATCATGAGATCTAATCCTGCCTTAGCACAAAGAGAGTTTGGTCAGTCACTCTTTTATACACCACCTTTGAAAATCTTGTAAAGAAAATTGCAGGAATTTGTTTAGGCAGTTAGCAGGAGGCTTGAAAACACAAAAACGGGTGACATAGTCAATAAATCATGATAAAATGAAGGAACCATTGCTTACCACAATATGTGAACCCAGCCACTATCTGTTCTAACACTATATTAAGCTAGGGTTTATGAATGAGACATACTGATCTGTGTTTTACAAATACCTGAATTCTCACAGATGGCTAAGCTATCATTGGACAAATTATCTTAAGACTTAGCGCAATGTATGAAATTGTGAAGCTGAGTTTCATTAAACAAACCATGTTTAATGTAAAATGTCCTGTTTCCATGGGATAGCTGACATAAATGGTGGATTTTGAATCTGATCATCTCAGATTATTGTTGATAGTCAAGCACAGTATCAGTAGCATATAAATGGCAATTTCAATACAACATAACATTTGCCTGAATAAACTAGTTGCTAATCAAAAATTGTTCTCTGTCATCACCATTAATGAGTTTCATATAAATCAACTTTTCATGGCATGAAAATAAATATTTCTTCCTGTTTTCTGTTCTTTTCCTACCTCCTTTTCACTTTGTCTCTTTTCTTTTTCCCTTTTTTCTCATGGACTATATTTTTCTTGAGTGTTATTTCTTGTTATATATGTACAATCTTTTAATAAAAATTACTTTTAAAAAATTCCAGTCATTTAGAAATAACTTATAAACCTGCACAGCAATAGATATTAAGGCCAAAAGAAGCAAATGGAGTAAGTGACCAATTAAAAGAGGAGTGGTTGCTGAAATGTGTTGTTTGCTTTACCACAGTGGTTCTCAACCTTTTTATTGCCGCGACCCCAACCGGTCGTAAGTCGAGGACTTTCCCTGCCCTGGAGAGCCGCGCATGAGTGGTTCCGCCCCCTGTGCCCCCTGCGCCCCCTGCATGAGTGGTTCCGCCCCCTGAGGCGTAGCTGGCAAGCGGCAGAGACGGAGCAGGCCGACCACCAGCTGGCCCAGCCCAAGGGAGGTAAGGCACCCGCCGGAAAAGGGGGAAAAAATGGCGGACAAAAAAATGGCGGACAGCCTTGCTTGGCGACCCCCATGAAATGGTCAATCGACCCCAAATGAGGTCCCGACCCACAGGTTGAGAACCACTGCTTTAGCACTTTAATTCACTGGATCATTCAGCTTTCTTGGTTTGTTTGAATCTTGAATCATTCACCTTTATTTATTTGAACCTACCACTCCTAAGTGTTATACTTTTAGTGTTACTTTGACCCAGTAGGATAATTGAATTAAAGCTATAATTCAATGGATTTTGATGAAGTAGAGACTAGGTGTGGATGATAGCAGTATTTCAATATTTGAGGGGCTGCCACAAAGAAGAGGGGGTCAACTATTCTCCAAAGCTCCTGAAGGCAGGACAAGAAGCAATGGATGGAAATTAATCAAGGTGAGAACCAATCTAGAACTAAGGAGAAAAAATCCTGACAGTACAGCAATTAACCAGTGGAACAGCTTGCCTTTAGAAATTGTGGGTGCTCCATCACTGAAGACTTTTGAGAAGAGACTGGACAGCCACTTGTCTGGAATGTATAGGATCTCCTGCTTGAGCAGGGGGTTGGACTAGAAGACCTTCAAGGTTTCTTCCAATTCTGTTATTCTGTTATTCTATGCATTCTTGTGCCTTTTGCCATGTACTTTACTGGTCTGGAGCAACAACCAGGAATGACCCAAACTGATTTGGGTTTCAGCTGATCCCAATGTACTGTATAAGCCAATCTTCTTCTATTTAGAGCAGGGGTGTCAAACCACTGTCAATTATTCAATTGCAAAATACTCTTCTTGCAAGAACTGAATGTTTTCAAATGGCTTCAAAATTGAAATGGAATGAGGGCAATACAAAGGATAAAAGCAGAATGTGGATATTGAGATTTAAGCTATTGGAGGTTTTTAAGCAGAACAAATTCTTGTTTGAAAAGAGTGTGTTTTAGAAAAGATCTGTATTAATCAAACAAATTTAGCAAATCAGCTAGAAAATAAAAACTTACCAAGGAAAGCTTCTGAACTGGAGTCTCTATGTTTTTCATTTAGAATGACCACTTATTATTGAACCTCCAAAGAGAACAAGAGGACACATTCTCATTAAGTGTTGATTTACAATGTTTATATTTAAAGATAACACATTTAAATTTAAATAGAATTGAAATAAGAGTCAGTTTGGTATAGTGGCTAAGGCACCAGGCTAGAAATAGGATCAGGGTGAACTCTACTCAGTCAACACTGACTCAAAGGGACCAAAAAAAAGGTGAAAACAAAATTTATCTTTCTATACGAGGGGAAATTGTAACCCCGGCCTCTTCAATATCCTGGTGTTACTTGTTTGAAGGCAACTTCAAATGACCTGCTTCAAATTAATATATATATATATATATATATATATATATATATATATATATATATATATATATATATGGGTGCTAATATATATGAATGAAGAATATTGTTTCTAGAGATACTGAACTGTTATGTACAATGATATAATGGTTGACTTATCGGTTAGCCATTCATTTTCTTCTGGTCACAAGCTTCATCAAAAAGAAAATTATGGTACATTACTACAATAATGTATAAATTAGATGACATTTGGGAAAGGCCAGTTTCATCTTGGTATTGAATCAACTGGTCAGTGTACTACAAAATAAGCCAACGATGTAAAATATTCTAACTACAGCATTAAAGGTAAAGGCAAAGGTAAAGGTTTCGCTGTCCAGTCATGTCTGACTCTAGGGGGTGGTGCTCATGTTTGTTTCCTAATCGAGGAAGCCAGTATTTTCTGAAGACACTTCCATGGTCATGTGGTTGGCATGACCTGAGGTGCATGGAATGCTGTTACCTTCCCACCAAAGTGGTACCTATTTATTTATTTGCATTCCCATGCTTTTGAATGGCTAGTTTGCATTAATTTTAACTGCACATAATTGTTTATTGTGCTGTGATTTAAGTTTCATTATATTTTCAATGTAGATTATAATGATTTTCTTTGATATAGTGTCACTTTTCTATATAGTCTTGTTTAATGATAGTCAGCCTGGGGTTCTCCAGGTGTTTTGCACTACTCT
>NW_015386952.1:808410-825512 GCF_001527695.2 Protobothrops mucrosquamatus
TCTCCATAGTGCTGATGGGTGTTGAAGTCTAAAGTATGTGGGAAGGTTGTCTACACTATAAACATTTAAAGGAAGCAGACAAGAAAGCTTAATTCATCTTGTAACTTTGCCTGGAAATGTGAAAACTGTTAAGAAATCCTGATCTCTGTGAGCTAGTTGGGAACTTCTGGGAGTTAAAAGTCCACCTATCTTAAAGATGCTGAGGTTGAAAAACACTAACTTAAAAGTTTTTCAAGAAAAATTAAGCTTTCTTTTGTACAAAAATCTAGTTTTAACAAAGAATTAGGGGGATTATTGCTTGTACTTAATTCATTTTTTGGGGCCTGAAGTAATACCTTCTTGCACTATATTGTTTTGCTTCCAAATGTAAGCTTCTGAACATGTCATGTCCATGAACCCAAGCTCCAGTTTTCATAAATAGCTTTGACCGCTGAATATCCTCCAGTGATGGTGAGTCTATGGCTGAATTAGAAATATTTTTCCACATTGTTCATCATCTGAACAATGTCCTTTTTCAGCTACTGCTTGAAATACACCTTGAAATACTTAGGTTTTATTCCCAGTTCCAAATCCTCAACCTTCTCAACAGTATGCCCATGTGCCACGCAGGCATTCACATACGAGCATCTGTATACACACACATATCGTTGTAGCCAGTAGCATTGCTGCAAAACATGTGTCTGGGATGCACATTCAGCCTCAGCAATGGGACTTTGCTGCAGTCATGAAATGTTCCATCTCATTATTCTTACTCAATACTGCTTGCTCATTCCGTTATTCTTGGAAGACTGTGGCACTGATCTCAAGGCCTCCTACTTCCTTTCCTAAGGAGACCCTCAGTGAAGAATAGTATGCAACCTGTCAGGATGTCAGTTGTTTGAGAATCAGCTTCCTCAAACCAACCCCCCATTGAGGAAAAAGATGGCACCATGCCCTGCCTGCTTTGCACATTTTAAACACACTAAGTCTCCAGTGCCTTATTTATTCATTAGTCTATTATCAACAAGTAAGCAGCTTTCTAAATGAGAACATTTAGAGGAAAAGAAGGGGGAAAACTATTTACCAAAGCACCAGAAGACAAGACAAGAACCAATGGGGGGAAACTAATCAAGGAAAGAAGCAACCTAGAATTAAGGAGAAATTTCCTTACGGTGAGAACAATTAACCAGTGGACCAGCTTGCCTTCAGTAGTTGTGGGTGCTCCATCACTAGAAGTTTTCAAGAAGAGACTGGACAGCAACTTGTCTGAAATGGTATAGAACCTCCTATTCATTCAGGGAATTGGACTAGATGATCTCCAAGGTTCCTTCCAACTCTGTTCTATGTTCTTTTCCATCCTTAAAAATACATCTTAAAGAAGGTAATGTATATATGAAAGTAGAAACAAAAGAGATCAGTTTGCCCCTCTTGCTCTCAGTTGGTCATCATCTTCAAAGCGCTCCATGGCATCGGACCTGGATATCTCCAAGACTGCCTTCTGCCGCAGATTACCTCCCATCGGCCGGTACGCTCCCACAGAGTGGGTCTCCTCAGGGTGCCGTCAGCCAGACAGTGCCGGCTGGCGACCCCCAGGGGGAGAGCCTTCTTGGTGGGAGCTCCCACCCTCTGGAACGAACTACCCCCAGAGATCCGGGTGATCCCGGATCTCCCTTCCTTCCGCCGCGCCCTTAAGACATAGCTCTTCCAACAAGCAGGACTGGCCTAAGGGGAAATTTTAGTGGGGTTTTAAAAGCAATTTTAAAAATTAATAAGGCCAAATTTAATATTTCATCTTAACTTTGTTTTAATGATAGTTTTTGGGGTATTTTTGTAGTTGTTTTTATCAGGCTGTCAGCCGCCCTGAGTCCGCAAGGAGAAGGGCGGGGTATAAATTCAANTCTTTTGATTAGGCAATTCATGTTTCTCCCATTACCTCTTTTCATTCCCATCCAGATGATTAGGCAACTAAAAAAATATTTAATGAAATTTTGTTAAGCCTCAAAAAGATATTACCCAACTGTGGCTTTGAAGAAAGCTATTTCCTTCCCATTTGTCTACTTTTGCAACAAAAATGTTAAATTTGACTATGCTTTGATCTTTTTAGATTAATGGAGATGTGCATTTCCTTCCTCTATTTTGTTTTTTAATAAATAATTACAGTTCCTATCATCTCATTTCTCAATCCTGTGTATGAGAAAGAAGCTAAAAGTGTTGCTTCAGCCAAAAACAGAAGTAACGTTCATCAAAATAGAACTGATTGGTCAATTATGAATCACTGATACAACCATTTGCTAATTCTTGCTATAACTTAGAGACCTTTCTACAAATTGATTTCTTAGGAAAAAATGGAAAATAGTCTCTAACTGCATCTTAAAATATAAAAGAAGTTGCTTGCTGTTTGATGATATTATTACTGCTTGGGGCACTCATCAGATTAGCTCTTAATACTCAACAATAAACATCAGCTGTGTTTTGAGGATATAATCTTTTTTTAATATGTTTCATATTAAAATATGTTTCCTTCCCAAATTTGTGTTAGCTTTGAAAATCAATAGCAATATACATTTGTGTTGAAATTATTAAAGTTAGAAACTTAGTAAATCTCATTTCCAGTAAGAAACAGGCTGAATTCAATTCATTTTTCAGGAAAGAAAGAAAGAAAGAAAGAAAGAAAGAAAGAAAGAAAGAAAGAAAGAAAGAAAGAAAGAAAGAAAGAAAGAAAGAAAGAAAGAAGGAAAGAAAGAAAGAACTAAGAAGAATGGAAGGCTACAGTCCTATACCTTTTCCTTTTATAAAACCATCCACATGATTTCAATATGGGTAGATATTCTAGAAGAGTATCACAGAAGAGGGGAGGAGAGGAGAGGAGAGGAGAGGAGAAAAGGCTTAGGTCCAAAGCTGTATGTTCTTTTTGTAATTATTCAGACAAGAGTACAGTTAGTCCTCTTTAGCAACCACCATTGGGACCAGCAACTTGGCTATTAACTGAAGTGGTCACTAAGTGAAACTGTAATTGGGCTTATGATCTTACTTAAGCTTTCGTTTGCTTCACAGACTTGTGAAGAACATAAATGCAAGGACTGGTGTAAAGTTATTTTTTTCTCACCATTGTATCTGTGAATAGTCACTAAATAAGGCAGTTGCTAAAGGAACTCTGTATTAAACCAAATTGTATCTCAAATCCATGCCTCTTGGTATGCTTCATGCCTCAGGTGACCCCACATTTTTTACAGAAGAAAGCATGATTTATTTGAAGATCGTCTGGTTCGATTCCAGTTTAAAATAAAGAAGTGCCATGAACAGCATTTAGACCCCAAATAGAACAGGTGCCTGATCTACTTTTACTTTTCTGGTAAGATAGATGCAACTCTCTCCTTAAACATCATTTGCAAATTTGCAGCTGTACCCATAAATTTGTCTGTGCAGATTTTTACAGTATGCCCACCCTTTTCCATTTCTTCTCTCTCTTTCAACATGAACACATAGTTTTTATTCATCTCCTTAAATATGTAGAGAAAAACCAGATTTGTTCCCAGAGCATGGCAAAATTGGGCATTTGTGAGCCTCTTGTTTGGGAAAGGGCCCTCTGCCCCTATGCAGATATTATTTCCAACTGTGATAGAGCACAGCATAGCTAAAGGCAACTTCAGAGAATTCTGGGTTTTGCATGCCCATTTTGCCAAGACCTGAGCATCAGTTCTATCCACATTAGCTGGGAGTAATATCTACTAAAAGTTAGAGAAAACTCCCAAGCGATCTAGCCCAGAATAACCCAGGCTTCTGAAAGCAATACAATTTATTGTTGATCATCCTGCTTTGGGATATATAGCAATGACCTTTTCCCAGATTGGTACCTCTGCTGTCGCAAAGGTTATAAATTTCCCCCCCATTATTAAATTCAATGAGACCCTGTCTTTGAGTTAGCAAATAAATACAGGTAGTCCTCAACTTACAACTGTTCATTTAGTGACCGTTCAAAGTTACAACAGCACTGAAAAAAGAAACTTATGACCATTTTTCATGCTTAAAACCATTGCAGAATCTCCATGGACACATGACCAAATTCAGATCCTTGGCAATTGGCTCATATTTATGACGGTTTCAGTGTCACACGAGTCACGTGATCAGCTTTTGGGACCTTCTGACAAGCAAAGTCAATGGGGAAGCCAGATTCACTTAACAACCATGTTACTAACAACAACTGCAATTATTAACTTAATCACTGTTGCAAGAAAGGTTGTAAAATGGGTCAAAACTCACTTAACAAACGTTTCACTTAGCAACATAAACATTGGACTCAATTGTGGCCATAACTCGAGGACAACCTGTAAATAACCTTACACCAGCAAGAAAATGGTTGCTTCCTCTCCTGCGTTCAGGGCATCTGTTTCCAGTCAACCCCACTCAAATTGAACGTTCGGCATCGGAAAAAGGGAGAAACTGCTACTTTCACATCAGTGAATCTAATGATGTCTTAGATTCTTTTAGGCTGGGGTGAGACAAAGGTAATGTCATGAGGGCATGGCAGAAAAATAATATTGCCGGCTTATATTTTGATAATGGGTACGTGGAATAGCTGAGAGTGAGAAGCTCCTAACACCAACCTGAGTCCTTTATCTCTTCCTCTTTCAATGATTTCTGCTCTCAATTTCTGGAGAGTAAAGGAGACGTCCTTGCCTGTAATGAGACCACAATAATTCCACTGATACCAGTGGGAACTCAATGGCACCTCCACCAAAATAAATCACGCCTGTTTTGCACTAAGGATGATTTGCAGGGAGATTGTCAATCTCAGATCAGAGTATAGCAAAATAACACCTTTCTCCCTTTCCTGCCTAATACCTATGTCTAGTATTGGCACATTCCTATAAATGGGTTCATAAAATGCCTTCAAACAATGTTTGTGCAAGGATGCTATAAATGTTGCCAGGGCTTAGATGTCCCTTAACAGAATATCTGTTCTCCTAAGCCAGTGATGGTGAACCTTTTAGAGACCAAGTGCCCAAAAACTGGCCCCGCCCCCACTCCACCCCCTGCCCTGCCCCTGCTCTGCCCCCCATCCCCCTCCCCGCCTGCCCACAGGACCACTCATTGCCTCCAGGTCCTGCCGCAGATCACCCAGGCAGCCCAGCAGCCCTATGGCGGCCACACCCTCTGCCCGCGCCCTGCAGCATCAACTGTATGATGGGGTGTGAGGGCAGAGTCTTGTCTATGCTGCCTGGCTGCCATGGCCTTGGCTGCACTGCTCCGTGTGGGCCACGCTCGGGGGCGACTCTCCTTCAGGGGGGCTGCTGGAGAGGAGGGGATCACGGGGGGAGGCAAGGCTGGGGCAACGGCACATGTGCCCACAGAGAGGGCTCCGAGTGCCGCCTCTGGCACCCATGCCATAGGTCCACCACCACTGTCCTAAGCTATCTCAGAGTATACCTTACTAAATAACATTTGTAATTCTATCAAGAGTCATTCATCCTTGTGGAATAACAAACCCTTAATTTAAAATAAGCAATTTTCAGAATATTTATAGCTAACACTGCTGGCTGATAGGTTTTCACCCTACGAATCTCAAAAACATTCTTTCTCCTCCTGATGGGCTTCCTAAAACCAAAATATTCTGCTAAAAGTTAATTTGCTCCATTGCTCCTGAGGTTTTTGCTTAGAATAACGTATTACTGTGAGGGCTGTCTGGCACAAGCCAGACTTCAGAATTTATCAATTTCTCATCAAGCACAGTGCAGGTTTGTTCATTGAAAACTTTTCCCATGTTACCATTTATCTTTTTGCACAAAAGCAATGAACTGAACACAAAGTGCGGGCAGGGGAGATGGGGGGAGGAGCTCCAATTGCCCTGACAATTTCCCGACTGCCTGTTATTAGATCTGCCTCATTTTGTCTCCTTTTTGCGAGTGTCAACACCTCCTGTTGTCAGCAATTTTCCACATTTGCAGCAAATACATTGTTCTTTTTTGTCTTCCTTCCCATCTAGATTCATTTGCTGCGGCAGCCATTTAACCCTAATAGATGGAGCAGCAGCTCACACAACTGCACCAGGTATATCACAATCCTGCCTCGGACATGATACTATTTCGCATGAAACCATCTCTTTAAAAACTCAGATTAAATATAGATCACTATAGCCAGCTCCATATCTCCTAGAAATTCCTAGAAAGGGTATTTCCAAGCATGCAGCAAAGGAGAATCCAAAAACAATTCCTTTCCCAGAAAACATTAGAATTGTTGGTGTATTTTTTTTTTATAAAAATCCAGGAAAAAAAAGATTCATTGATAGCATGACTTCAAATGCAGCTGGCTTCTCCTTCCATAGCCTCTCCTTCCCTCCCAGTCGTGGGATTCGGAGGCAACCACATGGAGCCCACTCTGTGCTTCTTAGTGCACACAAACATACCATATCTCACAGACACAATACAAGTAGCCCCCGACTTACAACAGTTCATTTAGTGACTGTTCAAAGTTACAACAGCACTGAAAAAAGTGACTTATGACCGTTTTTCACACTTACGACTGTTGCAGCATCCTCATGGTTACAGGATCAAAATTCAGATGCCTGGCAACTGACTTATATTTATGATGGTTGCGGTGTCCCAGAGTCACGTGATCCGCTTTTGCGACTTTTGGACAAGCAAATCAATGGGGAAGCCAGATTCTCTTAACAATTGTGTTACTAACTTAACAACTGCAGTGGTTCACTTAACAACTGTGGCAAGAAAGGTCATAAAATGAGGCAAAACTCACTTAACAAATGTTTCACACTGAAAATTTGGGGTCAGTTATGGTCATAACCCGAGGACTACCTATACGAGGGAGAGCAGAAACATACACATTCACCACAGAGGCCAGACCGACACACACACACTGTACCTCCTCAGATAAACACAGGGAGAACTTGTGACTTTGTTACATAGAAGAAAATACAGTTGCCCTTGCTAGTGTTAAGTTCTTAGAAACAATTCAAGCAGGCTGTGTATTTTCCCTCCCCTCTGGACTAAGTCCATTAAAATTAAATTTTAAGGCTGGATAAGATGGCAAATGAGGGGAGATTTTAAAAAAAAATAGTATATGAGTGATTCCACTTTAAACATGTTCACTTTCTGCTTTGATATTTTTTTTTTGTCTTCTACATGCATCTCCATGTCTTCTACATGTCATATTCCATAAGAAGCCAGGATATCCACAGTCAAAAAAAGTAAAGATGGCACTTCTGACTGTACAATTTAAGCCCTGCGTTTTTTTCATGGCCATAAGAAATCAGCAGTTCTCAGTATGTCCTAATATAAAGGCAGGAGAATCAGATGCAGGATTTGAACCTTAGGCACTCCACGGAGGGGCTAAATTTTAGATTTTGCAGCAAAAGTGGTCCTTGCATTACAACCACAATTTCGATTGCTAAGCAAGATAGCTGTTAAGTGAGTCGGACCAAATTCTATGACCTTTTTTGGTCAGTGTTGTTAAACAAATCACTGACCTTAAGTGAATCCCGTGAGCATTAAGCAAACCCAACCTCCCCCTCTGACTCTGCCTGTCAGAAGCTGGCTGGAAAGGTCAATCACGTGATCCCAGTTAAGGCAAGTGTCATAGATGCATGCCAATGGTCAAGCACCCAAATTTTGATTCCTTGACCATGGGGATGCTGCCATGGTCATAAGGGTGAGGACTGGTTGTAAATCACTTTTTTTCATTGCTGTTGCAACTTTGAATGGTCATTAATAAATGGTTGTAAGTCAGGAACTACCTATCCAAAACAGATCATGCCAAGCAAATCTTACTTCATTCATTGTCAAAGGACTAAACTAGTGGATGAGCAAAATACAGTGGACATAGTATACTTGGATTTTAGTAAGGCATTTGACAGAAGAGACCACAATTTACTTATTGGTAAGTTAGAAAAATGTGGGTAGACAGCACCACCACCAGATGGGTTTGTAACTGGCTGACAAATTGTACTCAATGTGAAATCCTCAATGGATGTACAACCACATGGAGGGAAGTAAGTAGTGTGGTACCCCAAGAGTCTGTTTTAGACCCAGTACTCTTCAACATCTTCATAGATGATTTAGATGAGTGAATAGAAGGGGAACTCATCAAATTTGCAGATGACATCAAGCTGATACAAATAGCCAACACCCCAGTAGCTAGGCTCAAGATCCAGATGGCTCTCAACATACTTGAATACTGGGCCCTATCTAACAAAATGAAATTCAATGTAAAGAAAAGTAAAGTTCTACACTTAGGCAAGAAAAACCAAATGTACAGGTACAGATTAGATGAAACCTGGCTCAATAGCAGTAACTGTGAGAGGGATCTTGGTATCATACTGGACAATCACTTAAATAGAGGCCAGCAGTGTGTGTGGTGGCAGCAGCCATAAAAGCCAATGCAATCCTATGTTGCATTAACAGAGGCATAGAATCAAGATCACACGAAGTATTACTACCACCTTAGTAAGACCACACTTAGAATATTGCATCCAGTTTTGGTCATCATATTATAAAAAAGACTCTAGAAAGAGTGCAGAAAAGAGCAAAATAATCATTAGGGGGCTGGAGGTTAAAACATATGAAGAAAGGTTGCAGGAACTGGTTCTGTCTAGTGAAAAGAAGGACTAGGGGAGACATGATAACAAATATTGGATGGGTTCCAATGTTTCAGGTGCTGCCACAAAAGAAGGGGTCAACCTATTTACCAAAGCACCAGAAGTCAAGACAAGAAACAATGGATGGAAACTAAACCAGGAGAGAAGCAACCTGGAACTAAGGAAAAACTTCTTGAGAACAATCAACCAGTGGAATGGTTTGCCTTCAGAAGGTTAGGAAGCTCCATCACTGGAGACTATTGAGAAGAGACTGGACAGTCACTTGTCTGGAATGGTATAGGATCTCTTGCTTGAGCAGGGGGTTGGATTGGAAGATCTCTAAAGTCCCTTCCAGCTCTATTACTATGTTCTGTCCTGTAGCTGTTTTTTTAATGGCTAAGGGATTTTTGAGTATCTGAAATGCAAATACCTTCCCAGATTGTGTCCTTGAATTTCTGGCTGTCCAGTTTTCAAATATAAGCCAGATACAGCCTTCCATTGAGTTGATTCCCTTTCTTTTATCAATTTTCTAAACTGGGAGAAGAGAATGGAAATCAGCAGCATTAAAGTCTGCAGACAACATACAGTTTAGCTTTCTGTTCCTATTTGTTCTTTTCAATATAAGGGACATTTGTCAGAATGTGTAGAATCCGACTGCAGTGTGCTCAAGCTACTAAAAGAGTTAGAACTATAAATCTCAGGATCCCAAATCAGAAAAGGTTTCTTGGTATGCTTGAAAAGTCTCCATGGAAGCACAAAGAGACCAGAAAGTTTAGCATACAAGCCAAGTTGGAGAAGAAGAGGAGAAGTAAGATTGGGAATTGTAGAATACTGGGATGAGCCTTTTTTTTTTTTTTTACATTTTTTAAAGAATTCTAAAATCTCAAGATTTCTGAAGAATCCTCTTTAAAAATTCAGAAAAGGGTTCTTGGAAAAATTGAGATGAATCCTTTTTGATGAAAATATATTCCGGTGAATAGTAAGGCGGTTTTCCAGGGAATGCTGCAGGCTGGCCTTATTCCTGAGGAACATTAAAACAGCATTCACCCAGATTCTTCTTATTTGTTTATTGTACTGTTTGCAGTGTCTGATCTTATTTATTTATTTTTACAGATGATCCTGTTCAAAACTGAACTGCAGCCTGGTGTACTTGCGCTGAATCTCATAAATGCCAAATGGAAACAGCCTGTTTTGTGAACATAACCATTTGTAGGGAAAATAGCAGATGTTGAATGTGTCCTGCCATGTCATGAATTTTTCTCAACACTGGGCTTTTTTTTTTCCCCTGAATGAGCAATCTAGAAAATTTGGATGCTACAATTCCAGGATAATTTTCGGTGTCTTTTTCTGCACACAATTTTCTAATTTGCTCAGGTTTATGAAACTTCACCATATGTTTCCTGTTTCCGTATAAGAAAAAAAAATGTGTTTCAAAGCCCTATGGGGTTTATTTACTTTTAGTAAATAATTGGTTTAAATTTAACTTTTCGCCAGAAACTCAATGCAACATGTATGGGGATATTGCTTCATTTTTCCTCCGCAACCAACATCTGAAGTAGGTTAGGCTTAAGGAGTAATTAAAAATTAGCCAGTAAATCTCCATAAGTTGGGTGAAGCAGAATGGGACCTCCATTCCCTTCATTGAACATCTCAAGCTTAGTTTATCCATAGACAAATATTTATGACCCTTTGAGTTTAATTGCCCTTTGCATATACATACAAACACACATGCAAACTACAATTGGTAAGTTGCTTAAATATGACATGAAATTAGGGAAACGTGTGAACTGTTATGTCTGGAAGGATCCATGCCCAAACTGCAGCATAAACACATTCTTTGTTTTAATCCATAAAATAGAAGAAAATAGGATTGTTGTCTGGCTATATATTGAAAAACTATTCTTCTGGGCAGAAGACGAGGGGGAGAAAGGTCAGGAAAAAAAAGCCCAATGCTGGCCTACGACAGCAAATTGTTTATTCTATTTGCCCCATAAATTTTTTTTATAAGTTTCTTATATTTGAAACAAAACTAAGCAAAAACAAAATGACCTAAAATAATCCAAGTTTTGCTTCTACCAAACTATGGGCAATTTGAAACTGTTAAGCCACACTTACAGACTATGGTGATTTGTTACAGGTACAAAGCAAAGCATATCTTCTATATTATGCATAGTCCCAGAGCAAATAGAAAAAAATAGCTTCATTTGGTGAGTCTTCCCTATTGCCTGAATCATATAAATTGGGATTCCACCTATACACTTATAAAGTACGTGAAAGCTTTACTAATTCTTTTGTGAGCACATGAAAGAGCTCCACAAACAAAGGAGATAAATTGTTAGCCTTTTCACAACTGAATGAATGAAAAAATATTTTTAATCAAGCAACCTACATGAAATATCAGTTCAGAGTTACCACCAATAGTTTTTGCATTATGTCACGGATAAAATTTAGCCTGTGAGCATATGAGCAGTCTCATCTGATTTTACAATTAAAATGCTAACATAGCCACTGAGGCCTGAAAACAGCTCACAACAATGCTGGTTTTATTCCCTGTTGTTTATTTGATGGCAGAGTCCAACTTAGTTTTCAGTATTAAGCATCAACTAATATTTCTGTGCATAAGAATTCAAATTATATCTTTAGATAATAGAAATAACTGAAAACCCCTTTTTTCAGTTATGGTCTTTTGTCATTTCAGACACTAGATTCACTGATCCTATATGTTCTCCTTAAAATGCGGTGTATACTTATCCCATCTTCTATGTCAAAAGGGAAGCTATCATGCTATATTTCAAAGGTCTCCATCATGTTCTGGTTGAATGGGGTCTTCAATATATATCCAAAATTCTCATCTACCATACTGAACAGAGGACTTCCTTGCTAGTCAAGAAAGAAACCTAGTTGATCTAAATAAAAAGATTTAGATCAACTAGGTTTCTTTCTTGACTAGCAAGGAAGTCCTCTGTTCAGTACTTCTACAACTGCTTTTTCTTAGCATTTTAGGACCCAATGCAGAGGTAACTAAAGCATGAATGCAATGCAAAGAGGATCTTGGTCAAAATAAATTCTTCATATTCTCTTTATAAATTCCATTTGATCGTTGCTAATGATTTTACACTTTATTCTATCCAGAAAGCAGACTAAGGCTTCATTTAGCCTTTTTTAAAAACTTCTCCATGCCACAAATTCAAATTCTTTTATAAGAGTTTGTATTAACTTGTCTCTTCTTCTCATTCATTCCTTACTATTCTCATAGGACTGACTATAGTCACATCTTGGGGTGTTTTAAATAACTTTGCAACCAGGTGAAAAGAGCTTATAACTGCCTCTACTTAATAGATATTGCCAAGAACAACCCAAAATTTAAAGAGGATTCAAAGCCATCTCAGTCTGTATCCCAAACCCAACTTTTTAACAGACACCATATTTTCTATTATTTTTTAATTACTATTCTACTATTCTACTGGTAATAAAATAATTATTATAAATTATTACATAAGCTAATAAGCACTATTTTCCCCCAACTATCTTAATGCTCTGTTCATTACTTTGCCTTAGAAGTGCAGTTTCCTTTTAATTTTATTTTGCTGCCTGGGACCATGTGGGCAGAGTTAGAGACATAGCAATTTTATTGAAGCGGGAGAAGCTAAAAATGAAAATATGGGGCACGGCTGAGAATTACATAAACTCTCTCTTTGAGATTGAACACAACAAATTTCAATTTTAAGACTCTCTGAGATGTCACAAACATGTTTGGTTCCTTAACTTGTCTAAGCAATGGATGAGAGAGATAAAGCACTACTGAAAATTTCTACTTTTCTATCACATATTGGCAGAGTGATCCAGGGAAAGCTCTGAGGGCATCAAAAGAGAATTGTGGGTCACATGACCCATTGGTACCCCACCCCTTTCCTAAATACTCGTATTTCTGTCCCACCTTGCAACTTTCTGCATATCTTTCTGCAACTTCATTGAAGTACAAATTATGACCGTACTAATAGGCCTATTTAATCCAGCTCTGGGACTTATCCAAGCTCTTATCATTTCAAAGGCAACCAATCTAATCTAATATTTCATTCCTTTGGCACAAGTTCCCCAATATTGGGAAAACATACTGTCTAGTAATAATTGACTGTCATAGCTTCTTAAATGTGTCTAATCTCTTTTTAGAGCCGATTAAGTAATAGCACATTCCATAACTTAACTATGATCCATGGGATGAAGTACATCCTTTCATCTCTCACCATTCAATTTTATTGGATGATTCCAAGTTCCAGTACTGGAAAAAGAATTATTTATCTCCCATTGCTTTCTCCATACCAGGTTTTATGCTCAACTATCACGTTGCAAGGTTATTTTTTTTCCTAAGCTAAAAATCTCCCAATGTTGCCAGCTTTCTTCTGATATTGATGCATTTTCTGGCATGCTATAGATATATCTTGCTCTACATACAATGGCCCAGTTTGTCATTTATGTAGTAAGGAGAATATGACATTAAAAATAACCACTTCTTCCAACAGGAGTCAAGTCAATGGCAATTAGCTACAAAAGAGTAAAATATCTACTTTTAAAAAAGAAAATTAACTTTTATCAATGGTTCTAAGCAATTCACAATCTGCATCCTAAAAATTTCCAAAACAAGAAATAAACGTTTTCTTAATACAGTCAGAGGATGGGAATGTATTGGGTAAGGACTTTAAGGAAAAGAAAATATCTGGAAGCTTCCTGAATGTTATATGGATCTCAGCTAACTGTAAATGACCATGAAGGAAAAATATCTCAGTAGCCAATATTTTTCTCTGCTGGTATCAAATGAAATTCATTTGGTATCAGCTGGAGTTTCTGTAGTGCTAATGGAAGTTATTTTCAGTTATCACATCAACTCCTAAGTATACAAAGACAGCAATTTTGGTAGTAATCTAAAGATCAGTTGGAATGTGGGGGGCATGCTTTAGGCTGCCTCTGTAGTGACAAGCCTTTATTTTAATACATGGAATATATCATAATTTTTTTAAAAAAAGAAAAGAATGGCAAAAACATTACACTAGGTGGAAGATTACGGTTGGGAACTATTCACAGTGTGAACATCTGAGCTCCGAAACACTAGGAATACGCAGAAAAGCCGGTGTTTAATAAAGAAGGATTCTGTCTGAGAACTAATTTTATGTCATAGATTTTTCTTTAAAGCTTCAGAAATGGTGGATGACAACACTGCTGCTGTTGGGTACAATTTGCTATAACAGTCTTCCTTAGTCAAGTGATCCAATTGCATTAATTGGTATTATGGCCATTTAAACCTAATACATCTGAATGTCAAAGGATGGGCAAAGGTTAAAACTGACTCTTGGTCTAAATGAGCATGGTTTTTCCAACGTTCTTTATTGTCTTTTCAACCACTGCAACATTTGAATTAATTGGAAATACTGGAAACAGCTTGATAATGTTTATCATCTCTATCTGGAGATAAGATTTGGAGGTGTAACTTTTGGTGCCATATGTTTTCTGTAATGCCTTGTCTTCATACTTACTATCCAAGAGTTATTTATTCAGCTCTAACCAAGACTATAGAAAACCCATTTTAGAAAACACAGGGAGACACCTCTGCAGAACCCAGGTGTTTGGTCTCTCCTGAAGCCTCAGCTAAAATAGTCATAGACCACAGTACCCAACAACTGGAAGCGAAGACACCCTTCTGTACAGCAGCCCAAGTGGCTAATAATAGTTGGATCTCAACCCTTGATTGCATTCTCAACCATATCATTGATGAAGTAGGTTAATCATTTTCAGAGCAGAAAACCACATCCAATAAAGAGGAAGGACACTACTTTAGACATGGAATAGCTAAAGGCAACTAGAAGGTATCTCAGTGATGGATTAGCAAAAGCAAAAATATAGGGACAAGGAATTTAAAAAACACATTGATAATACTCATGCCATGTTTGAGGGACATGTGCCCTACATTTGTCCTGTATTGATTAAGAGAAGAAATTTCTAAGTAGAAGCATCAACTGATTTCCAGGTGCCCATTCATTCTGGCTCACCTTGGACCACTCTTAAGCATTCCTGCCCCAAAGAATAGCTGAGTATTTGTTAAAGACTGTACCTAAACTACTTTTTAAATCTTTGTTTTCTATATATCTCCAATGCATATCCCAAATGCATGTCTAACTGACTTATGGTCAGTTAGCTTGATCTTCAATGAACACAAAGCAGGACAGACTTCTTTAAGCTCTCCTTTCATTTACCAATATTAAACTGTTGGTCCTGTTGTACTCCCACAATTTGAATCAAATCTAGACCTATTAGGTAATTTATGCTTACATTGAAATTCTTTTGCTGTAGAATTCAGCTTGGAGAGTCCTAGATAAATCCACATCTCCTTGTATATACAAATAGAGGTGCATGCCTTGAAGAAGCTTCCTTCTCCATTTGACCTGCTGAATCATGGTCTAACAATGTTAACATAGAACATAGAATAAAAGAGTTGGAATAGACCTTGGAGATCTTCTAGTCCATCCTCCTGTGCAAACAGGACACTCTATACTAGGGGTAGGCAACCTCGGCTCCTTTATGACTCATGGACTTCAACTCCCAGAATTCCTGAGTCATAAAAGAGCCGAGGTTGCCTACCCCTGCTCTATACAATTTCAGACAAATGATTATCCAGTCTCTTCTTAAAAGCCTCCAGTGATGGAGCACTCACAACTTCTGAGGGCAAGCTATTCCATTGGTTGAGTACTCTTCTTAGTTTTAGGTTGCTTCTTTCCTTGGTTAGTTTCCATCCATTGCCCAGTGTTCAAGTCTGTCAAGATCTTTCTGGATCTTGAGCTTGTCTTCTGGAGTATTGGCTGTTCCTGCCAGCTTAGTGTCATCTGCAAATTTGATGAGTTCCCCTTCTATTCCCATGTCTAGATTGTTTATGAAGATATTGAAGACTACTGGGCCTAAAATGAAACCTTCAGGTACTCCACTACTTACTTCCCTCTGTGCGGATGTACTTCCATTGAGGACTATATGTTGAGTATGATTTGTTGCAACAGCTGGTTACAACCCCATTTGGAGGTGGTGTTGCCTATGACAGAGGTCCCCAATCTTTTGGGCACCAGGGACCAGTTTTCCAAGATATTAATGTCAGGCTGATTGGTCTGTAATTTCCTGGATATGTTTTTTTCCTTTGTTAAATATGGGAGCTACATCAGCTCTTTTCAGTCCTCATATAGCTCCTCAAGAACTTTGAAAGATATGTTTCAATGATTCTAAAAGCTAAACAGAAGCAAACCTGGGAAAATCTAGGGCAGTACTATAGGGCATTGAAATCATCCCAGAAGAAGTCAATGACACTTCCAGACTATTGTGAACAAAACAACACAATTTTATTAATGTAGCCAGAAGTCAAGTTTTAGCGCTTCTTTGAGAGCTCTGGCTTAAAACTGATAAGGCAGAAATCCTGTTTAAGGAAATGCAAGGTATTAAGGGGCCAAATGATTTAGGGGCCACCTGTGGGAAAATTTACCTATTTCCATCAAAGAAGTGCTTCTAGCCACATTTTTCTAAAGATGCAAATCAATCTTCTATCTGATCTGTTGGTTGGTTGGTAGACAGGAAGACAGACAGATGCAAATAAATCTTCTGTCTTTAAAAGATGATAGATAGACAGACAGACAAGCTTTAAACAGGAAATGGTCAGAAAAAGTACAATGAAAAGCTACATATAGGAAAACATCTGATTGAAAACTTTTGAAGTGTTCCAAAGTTTTACCAATTCCATAACTGGGGTGGATGCTCCAGAGACTCCATAATTAGATGCTGTCTTCTCCCTTGCATCTGCAATTCAAACTATACTGAAATGGAAAACTGAGAATCCATCTTCACTTTCATTGGTATAACAATACATGAAATATTGCATTGAAAAGATATCAATTCAGCTAAAAATGTAATCTACTCTAACCAAAATGTCATTATTGGGAAAAGTAGTTCCCTTCTCTGTTTAAAGCAGACACTATTGAATGAAAATCAGATATATTGATTATTCTCCTAATGAAAGAGTGTTTAAATGTATATTTGTTTTCCCTTTAATAAAAGCCTATCAAACTTGCTGGCATTTCTATTCAATGCCTCTATGTTTGAATCTTTTTTAAATCTAAATCTTCATTATTCTGTCATGCTTATTTTTGGTTGCTAAGTTACCTATTATTGTTTTCATCTCTTTTGTTTTACAAAATATAATGGTTCCATATTTGTATTTATACAAACACAGAGCATTTTTAAACATGTTTAACAGGGACTGAGTTCCTTTAACAGCAATCATAATAAACATTCATAGCATGGTTTAAAAAATAGTTGACAGTAAGACTATAGATCTGAAAGTTATTTTAGGTATTGTTATGCTGTTGAGCACACCATGAGATTTCTCATGTTTTACCCCTTCCTTCCAAATTGGTATGCCACCGAAACATTTGACTCTAACAAAGTAAAATATAATAAAAATAAAAACTTTTACATTTAAAAATTCCCAAATCAATAAAATATTCAACAC
>NW_015386952.1:832718-836725 GCF_001527695.2 Protobothrops mucrosquamatus
GAACCTGCCCATTACAGTCATAAATTATGACAGTCATAAAACAAATCATTATGTGTGTTAAGGATTAAAGTTTGGATTCTTGAGCTGGATGTTGACATTGTGACCAGACCCATTTTACAATCATTTTTGCATTGTTCATTAAGCAAACACTGTGGTTGTTAAGCAAACCTATCGTATTGTCGGTCCTGCCCCATCTTGGCCCTTAAGCAAGAACATTTTTCCACCTTCCGGTTGCGCAACATGGCGGACCTACCTGGGGTGGCTCCGTGACGGAGCGGAGCCCTAAACAGAAAATGGGGGGCCTCCCGCAGGCCGAGGGCTCTCCTGTGATCCAATTTTGGAGAGCTGAACTCGCCAGCAGTTTAGTCTGGCGAGGATATTGAGGGGCGAAGGGCTGGTGTTCGGCGGAGCCCGGCGGAGCCTGGCGGAGCTTGGGGAAGCCAGGCGGAAGATCTGGCCGGACTCGGCCTGGATCCGGCTCGACGGAAAACCTGGCTTGGATTTGGTCGCGGCCTCGATAACAGCGGAGGCCGCGACGGATTTGGATTTGGAGGCCGCAGATTTGGGAGCTGGAGGCCGCAGCAGCTGTGGAGGCTGCGGCAGCTATGGAGGCCGCGACGGAGGCCGCGATGGAGACGACAGAGGTATCCGGACCCGGACTCGGCTGTGACGGCCGGGGAGGCCGCAACGGAAGCAGATCTGGCCGGTGGCTTGCCCTGCGGACTCGGCGAGGAGGCCGTAGCCCGGCGGCCTGGCAGCCCGGTGGCCCGACGGCCTGGCGGCCCGGCGGAGCATCTGGCCTACGAACTCGGCCTATAGACTCGGCGGTGGATTCGGCGAGGGTAGGGACCGGGGTTCGGTGGTTCGGTGGTCCGGTGGAGGATCCGGCCCAAAGAGCCCGGCCGCGGACCTAACTTTAGCGGCCGGTCGTCTGGCTTATCCCAAGTCTTGAAAAGGGAACTAACCATCAAGAGGACTTCCCCCCCCGTGTGTTTTCTGTTTGTTGGGGACCTTGCACGCATGTTCGGAGCATACTCCAGGTTGGAACTGCTGGCCCTGCGCGATTCCCCCCTCACGCAGGTACGGCCCAGTATAATCCTGAGGGCCGTCCTCAATGACGGGGTATGGAACCCCCAGAGGCGCGCAGCAAAAAAAGAACTGAAGAGGAGGAAACTGAGAACTTTTTTAGTGGGTTGTTTTAACAAATTTTTAGGGGGTACGGGGAGGGCCAGGGGGGGCATGGGGGATGCCTCTCTGGGGCCAAGGCCGAGCCTGTCTGAGGGACGCGGCGTGGGAGTGGAGGGGGAGGTGGTTGGGTGGTCAAGAGAGGGTGGGATGATTAGTACGGTCAGTGGGAGGGGCAGATATGGCGGGAGCAGAGGACCATATCGGGTTTGGGGAGCACGCACACGCTGTTTACAAGCGTGTGGGCGCTCCGGTCCTCAGGGCTCTACTCGGTTTCCAGGGAACTTAGATCCCCAGGCCCGGGATCACCGGCTGATGTTATGCAACGCCAGNGTGGATTTTTCAGACCAATTTTAGGAGAAAAAGAATATTATAGCATTAGAGAACTTACTTTCAATGGGCAATGAATGTGGAGAATGTGGCCATGATTGGTTGATGTCATTCGAGGGACAGGCTGAGAATGTTTTCTTCTTTTTAGAGGGGATATT
The DNA here is from genome assembly GCF_001527695.2 of Protobothrops mucrosquamatus. Taxonomy (NCBI): domain Eukaryota; kingdom Metazoa; phylum Chordata; class Lepidosauria; order Squamata; family Viperidae; genus Protobothrops; species Protobothrops mucrosquamatus. The sequence goes on from NW_015386952.1 coordinate 834,392, forward strand.
TTCAATGCTTTTTTGTTTCCTATGGAAAATTGATAGGAAATTGCACTACTGTTTTCCAAGTTTTAATCCTGGATTTTAGCAGCATGATCTCCTGGGACTTTGGGGGCAAAAATAATAGCTTGTGGCCCTCTGACATGCAGGTTATTTTTCCTTGTTTGATATAGTTCTAATTGTCAGCTGTCTCAACTTGGTCAGTTAGAAAACAAAGACTCTCAAATCCTCTGCTAACAAAAGTACACTTTACTAAAGCCAGGTGGTTACAGAGTAGCAAAGCTGGATCTGAAGTTTCATGCCCAAAGCATCTGATTAACCTTTCTCTTCTCCCTACCTTTTTCCTGGTCATCTTAAATTGTCCAATTACATTCAACCAAATTGTTTTGGTAACAGTCCCTGGTTTGACAGGCTGGTATGTCTCACATTCCATTCCATGACCCTGGAGCGTCCAATGGGTCCCACGGGATGGCATGAAGAGTAGTTTCAATTCCTCTTGTCCCAGCCTCCACTTTACCTTCAAACAGCTCCCTTCCCCCATTGCCTATGGCAAGCTGGCATCTGACGAAGCATGGCTGGCACACTAGGATGGCAATCCTGACACTAATGGCTTATCACGAGGACACTGAAATTTCTATGTACTGTAGTACTAAGGATTGTTTTAATAATTTACTTAATCAGATTTACATAGACATCTATCTCACCAGAGGTGGCTCTGGACAATGTAGCACAATAAATAAATCATTAAAAACCCAGAATTCCATAACCTAAGTGAATAACAATAAACTTCCACCAGTGAATTACTTGTATAACTTTTAATTATTAATTCTATACATGCAAGAGGTTTCTTTGATGACTACTCTTCAATAAATATGGCAAGTTATACAGAAAGCATACAACCTGCACAATTAAGGTATTTGGAAGCAGTTTCTTCAGTTCCTTCAGCCAGACGTCGCTCTCCCTGTTTCCTGAATGGTGAGCTGAGAAATGATTGTCCATTTGTCCATGTGGAAATCCAGAGCAACAATTGAGTGTGCAGATGCCAAAAAGGCTAAGATGAATTTTAGCTGTCAGTAAAGATGTCCTGATTGCAGGAATGAATAAAGTTGCTAAAGAAATAAAAATAAAAAACTATGACTGACTGCTGCATATTATTGGCTTTGTGGAAAGACAATAGGTCCCCCAATTTGAGAGAATTATAAACATATATCCTGCTGAAATTTCATATTCAGAGCATATAAAGTATAGTGGCTGATGAATCCTTGCAATTAATGCTAATTACATTTCAAATGCCCTAAGTAATTAACTCATCTACGTTCAAAACAAATCCCCAGAATGAATTAAAGCAGCCAGAAATGTTGAGATAAGAGACAATGCACGGGAAAATAATTTATTTTTCCCTCTTGCAAAAAAATGAATATAGCTACATAGCTGAAATACAATTGCTAATACACACGAGAAAACTAATTTCTTTAGAGAAAATAGACATGCTTGAAATTCAGGTTTTCTTCTTGCCATTTGTCTTGTAAGACAACTATTTCAGACATATACAAAGCATGAAGCAATAATGACATTGCAGACACTGTGCAACTTATTTCTCAAAGACAAAGCTAACACTTAAATGTGTATGCCCATGATGAATTATTATCCAGGAGACATGTATTATTGAATAAGAACTTCTACAAATGGATACATCAACAAACACATTGACTTAAAGCCAGCATATGAACCTATAAGAAATTGGACCGTCCAAACAACTAATCAGCGACAGAACTGACCACCTCCTCACCAGTTGAATTTCACATCGCGCAAACAACCAGTCACACGACCAACTAACCACAACACCACACGGGACTTATATAAATGGAAAAAGAACCGAACAAGACACTTCACCTAAAGTCCCGCAGAACATGTTACCTAGTTTGGTAATGAAATGTCCAGGAGCAAAAGGCAAGCTCGGAGAACAAATCACTGCCAAGAACTTCTACCTCATATATACTGGTCCCTTCATAATAAAATTAAAATATAGGAAACATTTGTTGCTGGTAATCAGCTGCCAAATTTAATGATCAGGTACACTTGATATAGATTGTATAAAGTACATTAGATGTATTACAGGTAGTTCTCAACTTACAATCAAAATGGAACCTGCCCATTACAGTCATAAATTATGACAGTCATAAAACAAATCATTATGTGTGTTAAGGATTAAAGTTTGGATTCTTGAGCTGGATGTTGACATTGTGACCAGACCCATTTTACAATCATTTTTGCATTGTTCATTAAGCAAACACTGTGGTTGTTAAGCAAACCTATCGTATTGTCGGTCCTGCCCCATCTTGG
>NW_015386952.1:837649-885346 GCF_001527695.2 Protobothrops mucrosquamatus
TCAAGAATTAGCTTTATATTTAAACATTTGTTAAAAGTGTTATTAATCTAATTGCTGTTAGTACTAGATGGATTGATCTAGGATTATAATGAGCTTGATTAATATTATACTTTATAAATCATTAATATTAAATTATGAACTATAGTTTTGGGGAACATGTTCCTCAAGTGTTGTCATCCCATTGCAAAAACTTATAATCTGTCTCACTCATAATCTTCCTCATATTTGCACAGGTAAATAAACTTGAACAATATAATAACTTTGCCATATTGCATTTCGCAAAGGGATTCCCTTAAGATTAATTGAACAAAATCTTAGGTATTTGCATTCTCAGGGTTTGTTTTTTTCTCCAACTGACAGAATTGCTTTAAATAACATTGTTATAGCCATCGCTTTCAAGTTCAGGATTGTGAATTTCAACAGCCTATTTTTGTACAGCTATTAACCTTTGTCTCCTCTCAAGTATCAAAAGAATATCCCACCAGTACTGTACAAAATTATATAAAAGAGAGGAAATTTTGCCAATAATAGTGGAAGAACATTTAAAGAAATTCAATTTACCAATGATAACATGCAAACAAAACCAGATGATAAATGAGCCTAGGTTCTAGGACTTATGATGAATGGCAATAAAAAAGACTGAAATAAGGAAAACGAATGGACCAAATAGCCTGCTGGCTTTCTATTATAAACATTTCAAAGATGAACTTTTACAACCTTTTCAGAAAATTATGAATTATATTTTAGATAGCAGAAAAATACCAGACAACTGGATATTGCATTAATTCCTAAGGAAGATCAAGACCAAACTCAGCCAAACAACTATCAACCAATGTGTTCAGTGAATAATGATTATCAGATAGTTATGATTTCAGATAAAAGGATGAAAAATGTCTTGCGAGATTATATTTATGAAGATCAATTTTTTTACCCCCAAATCCCTAAGAGACAATATTAGAAATATTCTTGAGCAACACAATGAAAAACAAGTCACGCTGATTTTCTTGATGTGGAAAAAGCAGTTGATAATTTGAACTGGACTTTTTGGGTCCAAATCTTGGAAGATACTGACTTTGGAGAGAATTATATTAAACTGATTAAATTAATGTTATTAATTATTAGTTTAAAGGGAATCGACAAAACCAGGTTAAATATGCAAAGGACAAGGGAAGGACAGCCCCTTTCACCATTTTTATTCATCCTAGCCCATGGAAATTTTGAATAGAGACATAGGACAGGATGAGAGAATTGCTGGGGTGAAGCATATAAAAAAGAAGCATATAAACTGTCATGGCTGCCATTTTGCTAGCCAAGCATTGCAAGCTGACAGCCTGACATTAGCAATGGGGGAACTGAAGTGAGGACTAGGGTAGGGATGAAAACCAAGCAGTGCTGGCCCGAGGCATGAGAAACACAAGTCAGCCCAAGGTCAGCCATTAGTATGAAGAGCTGGAAAGTCTGTGAACTGAGAGTCCATTACCCAAACAATTTCTAAGCACCCAACTGGACATTAATTGATAACATGGGGATGGCCAGGGGAAACGTTAATTGTATTGTTTGTGTGCGAAAATGCCAGATCCAGCTTCACTACCGTGTTTCCCTGAAAATAAGACCCAGCCAGAAAATAAGCCCTAGCGTGATTTTTCAGGATGCTTGTAATATAAGCCCTACCCCAAAAATCAGCCCCAGTTAAGATCGTCAGCCAGACAGACACATTTAGTATGTCCATTGCAATATACAATGGATGTATTGAATTATAAAATAATATTAATTTGTCTATCTTTGCTTGCCCACCGCCGTGATGGGGCAGGTGGCTGCATGGTGCCTCCAATGGGCTGAATCGCATGCTTCTCCCTGTGCCTCTGCCTTTACCTGCTATTGGTGCCACCACCGCAAGGTGAGGCATGTCAGGTGGTGGGTGGGGTGGCCTGGCTGTGGGACACTGAGGTGTGTGGGTGCAGGGCATGTGGGGCAGTTCTGGGGCTAGGCTCTGGCAGGGCAGAGCGGGGAGGGGAGGGGAGTCCTGGCTGCTTCTTGAGGATGGGGACTCCCCAGTCTTCCCATTCGCCAGGGCTGTCGCAATTGGGACAGCAGACAGGAGGCTTGTCCCACATGTGCGGCAGAGTGGAGGACAAAATTAGATGGTGGGGGCTGAGTGCACAGGGGCCGTTGCATGACGCCACCCCCGCCCCACCCCCTGCCTCGCCTCGCATCATGGTGGCACCGGCAACAAGCAAAGGTAGCAGCATGGGGGAAGGCATGCAATCCGGCCCACTGGATGCACCACGCGGATGCCTGCCCCATCGCGATTGTGAGTAAAGACAGACAATGGGATGGAGTGAGAGGGCAGTGGCCTGGCATGTCCAGCGGGCCGGATCATGTGCCTCTGCCTCTGCCTGCTGCTTGGAAGTCCAGCCTAGCAATCGCAGAGCTTGGACTCACCTGTGCTGCGCAGACTGCACAACCCCAGAGTGTGCCAGTGGGCTACAGCTGCTGCTGGACACGGTCAGCCCCCATGCACTCGCTGCCTTCTGTACAATAAGACATCACCTGAAAATAAGCCCTAATAAGTCTTTTGAAGCAAAAATTAATATAGGACCTGGTTTTATTTTGGGGAAAACACAGTACTTATGTAACCACTTAAGCTTTAATAAAGGATACTGTTGGTGAAACAATGGACCAGGAGTCTTTCTTTACTAGATGACTGAGTTGGACGCTTGCCATAAACTAAGGACATTTGTTTATGATTTGGCTTTCTTTTTGGAAAACCCAATGGCAAGAATAGAACTACTAAGGAAAACAAAATAAAGAAATTTGGGGATTGGCTTACTACTAACAATAAAAAATGAAGATAATAAAAATATGAAGATGGGAGTTTAAAAAGAACTGACTGTTAAAACTGGTTTTCAGATTGAAAAAAAAATCTGGGTATTACTATAACCAACATGAAATCCCATTCTTTGACTTTGCCCCTCTCGAGTTGATAAGGCGCCATAACAACACACTAGCATTTCACAGTCTTTTCAGCACCAGTCCTTCAAATTGATTAGGATGATGGCATTTTTTTAAAAAAAATGAGTAAACACAGCATAGAAAGGAAACTATCATTGGTTCAGTGCTAGTTTTTGCACTCTCCACCTGGTTAACTGAAGAGAACACATCTTGATGTATTCAGTGTTTTGAAGTCAGCTGTGATGAAGGCAAATGCAGATCAGCTTAGTTCAATATCTGAAACTGTATTTTCTATGTGTGGATTTGCATCAGAGTTTATTAATTGCATTCACAAAAGAGCGAGTGCAATCAAACATTTGTGCCGGCTGTCCTGAATTTAATTGTGTTGGTAGACATTACAGTATAGACATACTTTGTATAATAAAATTAACCAGAACTGAAAATTGTTCCTACCAATCCTTGCTGCTTCAATGCCAGATAAAGGGAAGAAAAAACTTCCTTTGAATTGAGCTTGACTCACTTTGATATTGTGAGCATGTCTGTGCAATTTTTTTGACAATAGGAACAAAAGAGCTTGCCATTGCTTTCTTCCAGGATATTTTTTGACATCTCAGTCTAGCCTAGAGCTCTGCTAGAGACAGCTTAATCAATGGAATAATATATTTTGGTTTGTATCTAGTGTACGGTTTTGTAAAGAGAAAACTGATCATATCCAAGATACTTTATGCCTGTCATAATAAATACTCTCTTGCTGCTTGTTCTATGTTTTGGAAATCTTGTAGGAATGTCATTTCCAATGTTCATGAAGATTGACAGGAAAGATTATTTTAATCTGCATTGGCAGAAAGATGCCATTGTGTTTCCAATAGGATGTGTCAGAAATTCAAGGCAATAGTCAACAAGAGAGCTTCATCCCTTAATCATTATCTATTTCAAACATAAGGTTGCCACCGAGTTCAGGTATCAGATGGAACAGCGCTGCTTCATAGTATTGAAAACTATTGGAAAAAAAGAGTCTTGGGTCTACAGAACAAAGAGTTGCACTCTTGGGAACAAAATGCATTTTTTTCTGCAGTCTCCTATTTCCATAGAGACTTGAGAGGAGATGAAATGCTATGGGAGATAAGACAGAAAGATAGAGGTCTGATCAGTTCTACACAGGGAATCATACAGGGAATGCAAAGAGAAGAAGGCAAAATCTATCTGGATATTGTTGTATTTCCAGCCAAGGAGAACAACTCCATCTAATGAATGAAGGCGAATACATGTGTCCCAGGATAAAAATGCTGCAATGAACAAGGACACACATTCAACTTTGTACCTACTAAGATTGTTGGACGAGCAGGCACAAAAACAGCCAGGGAAATGATTGAAACAGGCCCCTCATCAATCAACAGGCGTGCTGATTTACCATCAGCCTATCAAGTACCTAGAGGTTGAGGGCTGGCAGCACAAGCAAATGACAGCCAACGACTTAAAAGCCAGCCATCAATACACCCTGATCAACATCTAAAAAGCCACATACAACAGGCACCATATAAATACCATACACAAAACAGCACACACTCTGCTAGAGAGAAGTTCTCTGAAGATGGGCTCCAGCACAAGTCCAAAAGCTCAGAAGAAAAATCCTCTGGTCCCGGTGACCGACCCAGATTGGACCCCATCTGAGATCAAGGGTCTCATTGTGATCAGAGAAAAATAATTAGAAGGCGTCTTCTGTGGAATACTGGCATGGGCAAAGCAACCTTTTCTCTCCCTTCTTTTCTCAGTTTTTTATTCATCTATTTCCTATCTCACACACAAAATCCAATCCAATCCAAAATCCAATCATGCAAGCCCACTCCATCCATTCACACACACACACAAAGAAAGAGAGAGAGAGAGAGAGATCCAGATGTAAAGACAAAAAGAAGCAAAAGTAATAGTTAAAAAGTGATAAGTAATTGAAGAAAAAAAGATGAGAGAAAAGAGAAAAAGGGAAAAAGCATAATAAAGAAGTAGCTTCCAATCTTTTTTATAGCAGTTATAAGTACTTTTATATTTCCAAGATTACATCATGGCTCCCTACTTTTTATATACATAGACTTATTTAATATTAATATTAACATTTCCCCCCATGCTATCACTCTGCTAAACAACTAATTCCCACAATGCTGTCTTATGCCCTAGGATGTCAAACCACCTAGAAGGGCTATATTACTATTATCCTTCTCATCTTTCCTATTACCTATTACCTTAACTTCTTTTGACTATAATTTTGTTGTTTATATCTCATGATTTATGTTGATTACTTTATTAGTATCCTATTATGATTTATGTTTTGCTTATTTAGTATCCTATGACTATTATCGAATGTTGTATCTTATGATTTAGTATGATTGTATTTTATGATTATGATCATAATTTATCACTTGTTGCTTGTATGTACACTGAGAGCTTATGCATTGGAGACAAACTCCTCGTGTGTTCAATCACACTTGGCCAATAAAGAATATACTATTCTGTTCTGTTCTTTGATTTAAATCATGATAAATAAAATGACTTTTTTGTTTCAAGTCATACCTTTTAATTTTATATGCCGACACAAAGCTTTTTAACCAACATAGGTTTTTATTTAATACAAGTTTTATTGAGTTTTTTCAGTTTTTACATCAAGATGCTTAGGAAACAGCATGGTGATGGGGTAATCAATTATCCAAAAACAAAATCATTTGTAAATAGCTCAGGTTAACTCGTTAAAAATTCCCTCTCTAGTTTCCTGAATATACCATATTTAGATTAATACATTTCTAATGAAATTCAATCAATAAATAAATTATCAATAACATTTTAACTATACAAATCCCAATCCTGTATTTAAGCTTTACAAAATTCCAATTACCGTATTTCAATTTAGCCGTAAATGAGTATATTGTTTATACTTCGGGTATCCCTAATTTCCCTCTTTTCATAACATAATAATTATAGTATCTAAAAATAAACATATTATTCCAACAATTACATTATTATATTTCCTAAACATATTCTATTCTCATTCTGCTAGCTCCTCATTTACTAATACCATGTCTTCTATTGTCACAATCCATTTTCTTATTCTCATTCCATTACAAGGTGGTTATCATACATAAAATAAGCATATTATTTCAAAAAATACATTCTTACTCTATTTCACATATATATTCTATTAACCAACAATTTTTCTCTCGCTTATAAGTCTGAATCTTAAACTTTGAGTCAATCTGTGTCTCTGAAAGGCCTTTTTAACCCGTTACATACAATTTTAAGTCTCATTTTTAAGTCTTATTCTGGCTTTCTTTTTGTGCCAAGCAGGTTTCCATAACAGAGCCTCTATATCAACAAATAAATCTCCCTTTATTCCTCGTGATATCATTTGGGTCAAGGGAGAACGTCCCATCCTCTGTTTTAGGAACCTGACTCCTTTGTGATTAATCCCTTGTTGCTTTAAAAAAATCAAATCTCGATGTTTGATTCAGCTGAGTAGCACACTCAGTTGTGTCCAATATTGTGATTAGTGGTTGGTTATCAAAGTTGTCGTAGTTCTCAATAAATCGTATTTGTACATCAATTCCTGTTGCTTTTGGAGTTGTATATGGTTTAGTTAAAGTTACTTTTTGATCATCAAAAATCTCAGTAGGTTGTATATAGGATGGTATAAAGTCCTCTTTGGTGTTGATTGGTTCCTCTTCTGTTGTTTTTTGGCCTGTAGAATAGTCAGTTGAAGTATGGAGGTCAGTTTGCAAATTTAAAGTAGGGTTTTTGACTTTTATTTCTGTAATAGTCTCTTTTATTTTGGCACATACTTGCTCAGTGGCTTCATGAATTTTTTCCAGTATAGGTTTGCAGTTAAGCTGTAAATAGGGTTTCTCCATTTCAGTGGTAGTTAAAAGAAGTCCTTTAATCTTTTAGTGGAGGCTATATTTAATAACAGTTAGCTAATATCCACCCCCACAGTTTCTAGCAGCTGTTTCAACTTCTTTATCTTTTCCCTTTTATGATAATTTGAAGGTCAAAACCAACCTCAGCATCAAAAAAGAGAAAGCAGTTGCAGTTTTGAGTTTAACCACAAGATATCCCCAATAGATTATAAAATCTTTTTCCAGACGCCAGTAAAATTTTTCCCAATTAAAGAAATAGGAAAAATAATATTCTCCACGTATAGACTAGATCAGGTAGTAAAATTCTGTAATAGGGGTTTTTCCGGGACCCCAGAATATCCACAAGTAAAAATAGTCATTGAAGTTAGTTATTCTTTCCTTTTATTCAAAGCTTTTCTTCCCACACAGACAGATGCCGCTCTCTCAAAGCAGGGAAATAATTCCAAAGGGGCTTTTTACAGGGAAAAAAATAGGGTAAAGAGAGGAAGGGAAAGGTCTCACCCGGATCATCCACGGTGGTTCTTTACGCTTAGATGTTCTTGTGACTTTCGGCTGGTGCAGCTAAGTGATCGGCCATCTTACTGGGCAATCTTTGCTCCGTTGGCTCTAAGGAGCTACCTCGAGCCGTGGAAGGAGCTGCCGCCCTCCCGCAGTCGACGAGGAGCCTCCTCAATGGTGGTTGCCCCTCCAGGGCAACTTTCAACCCTCTTCAGGGTCTATCGGCGAAGAAAACCCGGCTGGCGAAGAGACAACTCTCTTTGCATGACCGCTAGCGCCGCGAACCGGAACCAGAAGTCAAACCAACATAGATTTGACTGATTATGTGCCATCAAGTTATTTTTGTACTCCTAATGACCATATAGATAGATTTTCTCCATGATGATCGATCCATATCTGTCCCTAACCTGTCCTTTCAGAACTCCCAAGGCTGCAACCATCATCACCTATCTTGCTGCTAGTCATCCTCTTCTTCTTTTTCCTTCCACCTTTAGAGCATTAGAGCCTTTTCCAGAGAGCTTAATGGTAACATAATGTGTCCAAATAGTATAACATGAGCCTGGTCATTAGTGCCTTAAGTGAGAACTCCAGGATGATTTGTTTGATGATCCACTGGCTTGTTTTCTTGGCTGTCCATGATCTCAAAGAAGCATGGCAGAAATTTTTCTCCTGGCTGAATCAGGATCACTGGAAGAAATACCTTTCCTTTCTTCAGTGCTTCTGATGCAGAACTCTAGGTTCCCTGATTGCTTGCACTCAAGTCCAGGAAAGTGACTGAGTTTCCATGGAATTCTGAAGATACATGAAGCTTACAATTTCTGGGCAGTGGTGGGATTCAGCCTGTTCACACCACTTCGGCAGAACCGGTAGCTATTTTTTTGTTGTCCAGGCCCAGAATGGACTTCCGGAAGCAGCATCCACACAGAGAACCGGTTGTTCACATATTTGAATCCCATCACTGTTTCTGGGTGACCACCTATAAAAGTAATACAATGTGATTATACAAGTTAGATAATTGCACATGCCTTTTTTTTAATCAGTTACTGCTATAAGCAAAGGATGCTTGAGACAACGCCTTTGTAAACTTCTCAAAAGATAGTGCTACTGTTTACCTATTCTGGACATCATGGCACCTTGAATTCTTCAGTTAGTCTTTCAGCATCTCTCTGCTGAATGTTTGACCATATCAGATTATTTCAACTGAATGTCATTAAAATCAACTCATAATGTATTATTATCTTAAAAGGATGGCATGATGGTGTTACTATAATCATTTAGATCAATAGCATAACTATCAAAAATAATCTTAAATTTTGGTTAAGAATATATGTCTTATTGTCCAAATGCTAAACAGATCTGACCACACTGGACATTTGGGAAATCAGCTAAGCTATTTCCAAGGAACTTTTTTTCCCCTTTAATAGATCAGAGTCTGTCATAAAGACGAATAAATTCCCAGTTGTTATAAACATTGTTAGAAGTCCATCCTAAAATTCTATGCTTCTGATGGTTGAAAATTCCTTTCCAATCTAATTGGTACTGTTGACCAATCTGCAACTGAGTTCCCACGCACATGGTTCTCCTTAATCTAAATAAATCCTCCTTCAACTATGAGCTCTGATAAATGTATGGCATCATGGTTATGGTTTCATATTATTGACTTCAAACTGGATAGGTTTCTTTCAGTCTTGGTTATAGAGATTCTGTTTCTTCACAACAAACATTACTTTGAACTAATGCTTTCTGCCTCAGTGCTTTCTATCATTGGGAATAGTACTGCCTGAGTTGATTGGATGCCAGAGATACTCATGTCAACCAGTGGAACATTGGGCCCTCTTGGTAATATTGTAACTAGGGTATCCACAAAGCAATGATGTAATAAAATCCATTGTTACCTGCATGTGTTAGTGGAGATCTTTTTTTAAACACATTCCAGTGAGGCAAAAACTGGTGCACCAAAAAGAGAAGTCTGTAACCCTGGCTCTAACCATGCATATTGTAAGTAGATTATCTCATTTTGTCAAAAACTTTGTAAGCCTCCATTAACTTTTCAGAGTTTGTCAGTCATAAGTCACTTCCATACTCCACATTGTTTCTATTGTTCCTGATTTGTCATTAATTCTTACAGGAATCTATTCTGTAATCTGGTTTTGTTATATAACAATGTTATCATATTTGTGACCTATCAGATGAGTGAAATATAAATAAATGCCAAGAAAACATTATCATATTTTATATGTTTATAAGTGAAATCAAGGCAACTTTCTACAGCACATGCAATATGAATCTCTAGACTGGGAGCAAGAGATTTCTGATGTCAAACATTAAAATAGTCAAGAATTATTATTGAAAAGCTTATAATCATATATGATTTTACTTTTTTTCATATGTATAGTTTGTCATAAAGAAAATAATACACTAACGATCTACATTTTTTGTTACCGTGTAGTTAGTTACTTGGTTGGTTAGTTAGTTTACACATATGACATATACAAACAAGTCTTATTTACCTACCTTCAATAGGTGGAGTCAAAAGGTATCAAATACATTTTTAAAGAATCCGGAAAAAACATCCTGATAGTAATCCGTACAGGTAACGGATTTAAAAAATTTACAGTAGAGGAATTTGAATTAAAGTTCTTGAAGAGACTTGATTAGTTCATTATACATCTTAGAACCGCACCAACATATATACCTACATTATATTACAATAAGATAGATGTTATGAAAATAATTATTAATTGTGATTATAGAATTAGAATAAAGCAAATACTATAGAAACACTACTATGAATTGTACAGGTGAATCACCACAGTATTTTGAGCAAAAGCAAAAAGCCATGAACTTTGGGAGTAATTTTATTTCCGATTTTTCATTGAGAAGTTTAACAGCCTTCTTACAAACACATTCTCATTTCTTACTACTCTATACAGGTAATCCTCAACTTACAACAATTCGTTTAGTGACCATTCAAAGTTACAATGGCACTGAAAAAAGTGACTTATGATCATTTTTCACAGTTATGACCTTTCCAGCAGCCCCACAATCATGTGATCAAAATTCAGATGTTTGGCAACTGGTTCATATTTATGTCCATTGCTGTGTCCCAAGATCATGTGATCACCTTTTGGAGAAGCCAGATTCACTTAACAACTGGGTTACTAATTTATCAACTGCAGTGATTCTCTTAGCAATTAAGGCAAGAAATGATGTAAAATGGGGCAAAATTCACTTAATAAATGTCTCACTTAACAACATAAATTTTGGGATCAATTGTGGTCATAAGTGTATACCTATAGTGTACAGGTTTTTATGAAATCCTTATTTCAGGGATTTTGTTTCCAAATCCCACAGGGTTTAACTGAAAACTCTCCTCATCCAATTCACCATTGCTTTAGCCAAAAATAATTTTAGATATTCTTCTGAGATGCAACTTCACAATCTTTCATTCTCTCCTAGAGCAGCTATGGTTATAAAAGAAAGAACAGAGAAGACCAATGGCCCACATCTGAGACTGAACATGCCCTTTGCCAGTGAATCAGATTTTATCTGCTTTGATAAAGCTACACAGACCTCCTCTGAGGACACATTAGATGATCCATTCCAGGTGAAGGCAAATCCATATACAGCTCTCATATTTGTGCCAGGAAAAGAAAAATACTATGTGTGGAAAACAAGAAGCAGACTACAAGAGAAATGTCCCAGTCAGGGTTGGAATTTAAGAACTTCCTTCTGGAGGAAAAACACAAAACAGGGATTACAGACTTAGAACATCATGAGAGTATCTCCTTGAATCCGATTACAGAAGAATGTAATGAGGTACAATCTATGAACAGGAAGACTATTAATTCCAAAAGTCTTCTGCTTATGCTCCAATTCTTCATACTTCACAGCTACTATGCAGCAGTGGAAGTGTACACTTTCCCAGTTCAGTACATTAATACTGAAAGCTATTAATAAAATTTAAATTAAATCAAATACAGTTTTAATCTATTTCAATCCACTTTTTTAGAGACCCCATCTGTGTTTTGGAATATGGCTTCTAGTATCCTGCTGAAAGACTAAATTTGGTTCTTAGGAAAGCTGTACACATATACTGCCTTGAGGCACAGTTTTCTATTTATTTTAAGACATTTAATTTCATGTTAGATCATCATATACACTATGTACACTTCAACTAGCATTCTCCAGTTTGCTGCCCAACAGCTGTGTTGGAATTCAATCCCCATATTTGCTAATCAGCATATCTTGTGGTCGTATGATTAGGCATTATGAGAATTGAAGTCTCACACAACTGTCAAGCTTTATATGGGAGAACCCAGCAATAGACATAATGTTATGGTCCAGAGCTAATGGTTAGGGTGACATGTCCAAGAGTTCTCCTTGCAGCACTGAATAAAATTTAATAAAAGCACAAGCTAGCTCTGCCACTTTCTTAAGAATTGCAGATATTTACACCTATCTCCAGTTATAAATAAGTGCCCTATAGTGGCCTCTTCTCTGTCTTTCTCAGAAACCTCTCAAAACTGATCCAACAGCCACCATTACCGGACAGATACTCTTGGCAGTGGCTAGCCTGCGGAACTCGGACAGAAACAATATCCAGGCAGCTGCAACTATGCTGAATTCTCTTTTAAAGAAAGAGAAGAACAAATTAAGGGGAAAGGTAAGACAAGTTGAGTCTCATTGTCAAGTTCTATGTTGATTTGATGCTCAGATTCACTCTGCAGGTGTTTTGAAATTATTCCTTGTCCTAGAACTGCTAGTTTAAATAATAGCAAATCAATTTGCACCATTTTTCAATAGCAACTAACCTATTCCATTTTTCCCCAGTGGTATCTACCTCCATAAATGGCCATCACAAGTTGCTTACTGCATTATTGTTTCTTTAAATTGAACATCATATTACAGCATAATTGCTGTAAAAACCAATTTTAGTGAGCCATCACTATAGTGACATTCATGAAATAGATGTTAAGGTGTTGGGCACTGCCACAACTTAAACCTCTAAATAAAAATAATTCTTGGCTCCATTTTTTGAGAAAGGTATAGTTTATTAGAGATAAGTGTATTGCAGTAATGCAAAGCCAGAACTGAGAATCACACACCAAAATCCCTAAATTCTACTTTTCACTCCCTTAACTGTATCTCATTGCCCACCCCAGTGCAACCAATCAGGTTCAGGCAAGATGTTTTCCTAATGGTCAGTCCAACTGTATTTTGGGAAGCGGCGCTTCTCCTTCCAGCTGGATGATGTTGAGGCAGCATCTTGAGGAGATACAGCATTTACTTTCATTTCCTGAAGCATTCCCCCCTTCATTCCCTCTCCCCACAGTTCATGGCAGTATGTCACCACCTAGCAGCGAAGCGCAAGCAAGCATAAGGTGGCAGCTAACATTAAGGAGGCATTGATTATCAGTAAAAACTTTATCATCATCAGAAATACCTATAATTCTGAGTTCCCTAGATGTAGCTGGGTGCAATTTTATTGTCCAACACTGAGAATTCTAGAAACAAAAGAATATTTTCCATCTAATATTATATAGTAATTCACTGATTGTAATCTGTATTCTGAAATACAACTCAGAACTGCAATATTATTCCAAAGTAACAGGATTCTTTGTTTTATGGACATGTCATTCATATTGCTAAATCCTAACATGATGGAGATAGTCCTACACTGGGAAAAGTTGTATTGCAATAGTTAAAGATCTGGATAAGTGTTCCCTAGGAGAAATGCTCTGAAAAATATTTTGTGACTTTAGTCAATTAATACACACTTTTCAATTAAATAGGGTGCAGTTTATCTTTCGAGAACTTCCAATTCATCAGTTTTGGTCCATATTTTTTATTTTTCCTTTTGTTGTCTAGATTTTCAAAACTTTCATCAAGAAGCCTTACACCAGTCTTTTCACTTAAGGGACTTACGCTGCCCAGTGAGGTGCCCTCTAATTCACGTGTCTGCAATAACAATAAAAACAGCCTGTATCAAAAGTGTACTAGAAGGCAAGGAGGTGCCATAAGAAGTCATGAGCTACTCCACTTCAGAATCCATTCTTTTTCTTCAAATACTATTAAGAGTTTTGAAGAAAACCTGAAAAAGAAATGGAAGTGCATCCAACCCATTTCATGTTAGTTACTTAATCTCTTTCCAAGCCAAAGCAAATAAATTTATAAAGCCAAGTTGGAAAAATTATAGGGAGGGTTCATCAAAACACAAGAAAGTTTTTAGGTATCAATTCACCCTATTTTGTTCAGTTTGTCATTGGAAGCCGGGATGACCTGCAGTAAGAATGTTAGTACAAACCAGAAACACAACCAGTTGCACAAAGTCTATCGGTATTGTAAGGCTACATTAACAGAATCTTGCAAGACTGAAAGGATCTTCCCCTTCCTTTCTTTTTATTCTCCTGAAAACGAGGGAGACTCCCATGTCCTTCCTTCTTCTGTAGGCTGAGATATCTTTTACATGCCAGCTGTCCAACCTATGACTCTCCCTCTTATTTCCCAAGGTCATTCTCACATATCATTACAAGGAATAATGGATTTGATGGAGTTTTAGTCAATACCATTCCAAAGAGCATACCATCTTTATTCAAATATATTACATCCTTCTTCTTCCTCTTCTTCTCACAAGACACAACATTTCTTCTTCCATTTGTTCATTCATTTTATTTGCTACTCAATGCTCTTTACCATTTGACCTTCTAACACTATAAGTTACAATCTTCAACTTGGCATTGTCATCACCGAATGAAGTTCCATAGATTGACCTCCACTGCCTATCATGCTTTGGTCATGCTTCATTAAATTTGTTTTAGTAGACTAGGTTGCCAGCTATAGACATGCTTGTGACACATGCAGCATTCTACTAGTAATGGTAAAGATACTAATAATCAATGTTGGCACATTTTTAGTATGCCACAACAACAACCATATCCCAATTTAATTTTAAGCATACTTATGCTATTTGTTGCAAGCCAGGATCTCTAACCTAAAGATTAACTTAGAAGTAAATCTATAGTTGTTGTTTTTTTTCTGCCTTAAGTGCCGGCTGCACTCCTTAACTTTCCTTTCTAGCCAGTAGCTAATTCTTAAAGGGGAATGTGCTCTTTTAAGCTAGTTCACTCAGCAGTTTGTCTTTTCTGTCTCTGGAAGCTTTTCCTTGTTTGATGAATATATGGAAGAGAGAAAATATGGGAGGGGGATTTCAAATTCTTCCTTCAGAAGGAGGTGGGCATGAGAAAGAGGGAGGCGGGGAGGGAGGGAGGGAAGTCCCACCTTAGCACTTGGCCACCAGCAGCCCTGCCATTGACTTTGCTTGTCAAAAGGTTGCAAAAGGGGATCACATGACGCTGGGACACTGTGACCATCATAAATATGAATCAGTTGCCAAGCATCCAAATATAAATCACATGACCCTGGGGCATGCTGCAATGGTCATAAGTGTGAAAAATGGTCATAAGTCATTTCAGTGCAATTGCAACTTTGAACAGGGTTGGTTTTTTTTGGTCATCAAGTTTTTGACACCCTGCTAGGTGGTACTCGAATATTGCCATATCCTAAAAGTGGTACAATCGGTGAAAAGGTTGAAAAGCCCTGACTTACAGTACACTTATTAATCTCTAAGATTTTTTTTCCTAAGGACCATTTTTCCTAAGAAGTACCCAGTCTTATCCAGATGCACAGAGCATTCATTCATATTTGAATGAATAAATTATGTTAAGGACTAAAAACACAAGAAAATACAACCCTTGACAATCCCTTTTTTTCTCCTTTGTAGGTGCCAGAAATCATAGATATTATTTATTTCCACTTGAATGCTATCCAGGATCGCAGTGCAAGAGAAGCAGCAATAGGAGCTGTTTGCCTGCTGGTTGAAGCACACACAGATGAGGCCATCTCAAGCCTTCTGAGACTCTCACTCTTTTGTGACAGGTTGGTCTAGTGGTTGAAGTGCTAGATTAGAAGTGAGGAAATCCGAGTCCTGGTCCTGTCCAAAGACCTGTCCGTGTAGTCACCAGAAGTAAAAATTGCCTCAAAGGCACTGAAAAAAAAAAAGAGTGGCAGGCTAATTATTATGACAAGTATGAGGGGGAAAGGTTTTCTTCTGATAAAGAGATGGGCTGAACTGATAACAATACCAATGACCCCACCATTTTAAATACTCTGCCATATACACTTTTATTACTGGAATACTATAGATAAATGCACTCATTTCTCTCTTATTTATTGAGTTACTGATGACTCACTTCAATTGTTGACCTGACAGTGAGGAATGCTAAGGCAATTGTCAGTCTCTTTATTTGGTATCAATGGATATGTAATCAAAATACAAGGGTTCATTCAAATCTACAAGCTTGGGGCATGTACTTATGATGAGCCAAGCCAGTAGTCTGGAGAGCCCTCATCTGGTCATAATTTATCTGCACTGCCAAGACAAAAATGAGCATTAGAGGAAATTGCTTTATGCCATAATCAGATGCATCCACAATTACTAGCAATGGCTCTCAAGAGATTTCAGTAGGAATCTTTTCCATGCCTACCTGAAACTGCCAAGGACTCAATCTGGAATTCTTGGAATGCAAAGGAAGATTAGGCCAGAACTGAACATTATCTTCTGAGTTGATCATATAGATTGGACTGTAAAAATTTCATCTTCTGAAGAATTTCATGTTCAGTCTTGGGCTATTGCCTAATTCGCAATTTAGAGCATTTTCTGGAATCATCCTATATTTCTTGTGCCAACAAAACTGTAAAACAGACAAGCTTTAGGTTGGCACAACAATGATTAGACAATACTATAAATCATTAGTTGGAATGCAGTCATAAATAAGAAGAATAGCAATGTTTCAAAGCAAGTTGCTGAAAAATGTGTAGTCTAAGAATTAATCCCCGATGATCACCTTTGGATAAACTTGAATTTGGTTGCATGATATAAAATTAAATTCAGGGCAAACTGCATCACAATGCTGGTTTCTGGGATTGTTGATTTCAAAGTGCTACATTATAAGATTGCCTCCTGGAGATCCACCCACACAAATTGTTCAGTGAAGATGAAACGTTGGCTTTATTGACACAAACAGTTGTATGTTATTTGTCTCCTCCTGCATTATTCAGCTGAACTTTCACGAGCCTTCGGTGTATGCTTCAGCAGCATGGAGTGTGCTTGCTTCGCCGCTCCAGTTATTAAAAAGATGAAGCAGGGACCAATTCACAAATGTATAAGGAAAAGAATGCTGGGAACAACAAAGCAAAGTGGATGAGTGAAAGGCAGCATCTGAGCTGGCTTGTACAATCTGGATCTGTGGTTACTGAAGACAACAGTGTCTCAGATTGGGTGAAAAACAGTGACAAGAGGCTCTTTTAAAACTTTTCTAGCCGTAGTTTAAAAAGTAAATCACATATGTATTCTCTGGGATCTTTAGTAGCCAATAGATCTCCAGATGTGCAGTAAGTTTCTCTTTTTGTCTGCATTTGTGCCTGTAATTTCATCTCAATAGGTCTGTCTCTCTGCCTTTCTCTCCAGCTCACATTTATCCCAAACTAGGTTTGAGAAGAAATCAACAATAGGTGTTTTTTCTAAAACAAAATAATTGTGTCTTGTTTCCAATTTCAATTGCAGACATGTTACTCAAATCTGGGAAACCCTGGGCCAGGCTAAACAACCTGTCAGACTCCAGGTCCTTGCCAAACTCCTTGAAGTCCTAAAAAGAAGACCCAGCCTCCACAGTGAGCCTCTGGGCTCAGACCTAAATTTCAAGGATAATAATACTTCCTTTTTCCCTTTGGCTGTGAGTTTTATTCCATGGTTATTTACTCATTTGAGAATCCAAATAATGAATGATGCATGTTTGGCAGACAAGCACCAATTTGTCTAGAATTTATTGTGTTTATATACATTCTTTTCTCAGGCAACAAAGGCCCTGGGCATAATATTTAAAGATAAAAGGTGCAAAGTGCCTATGAATAGCTTTTATGTGTCTGTGATAATTTTCCTGGTCATTCAACTGCACTACTTGGTGAGCTCTTTAGATGCTGACTACGGGCAGGAGGACATCCTCAAAGCATCGCACTACATAAGGTAACTAATGGGATATAAAAAAGGTAATATCGGTGTTAGACATTACATAATAAACCTTTGTTTCTATTTCATAAGGGCAGAGACTTGTAGGGATGTACATCAGCACAAGAGAAATTAAAATGTTCCCCTAGAAAATTCCTTAAACTTGAAAGAATGGTAGTCACATGTTGTGACTAATCATAAATTATGGCTGAACATTAAATACATTGAGAAGTAAGTTCCAGAAACTGGAAAAATTGGAGAAAGGACAGAAAAGGTGAGAGGCTTTTTGAAGGATTCTTTCAGAACTCTTCTGAATGTTTCTCCTAAGCCTTCACATCTCCAGTGTTGGAACAGTTTTGTTCTTCTTCAGAAGTCAGATGAGAAGGAAGATGGGAGGTTAACATCTTTCTTGAATGTTCTCCCATCTTTATTGGACACCTTTCTTCTCTTTTAATAAATTAATAGAACTCATCACTTCCACAACACTGGCTGAACAGAGATGACATGGCCTTCTAATATCATTAGATTTATAGCATTTAAAGTGGCATTTTATTAATGAGATATGTGGTGTGTCACCCTTTACAAAACTTCTTTTCTTCACTTCCGCGCACCTGCTACAATCACTGCTGAGAATTTGTTTGGATTGCAGTGATGTGTGTGTGTGTGTGTGTGTGTGTGTGTGTGTGTGTGTGTGTGTGTAGAGAGAGATTGAGAGACAGAGACAGAGACAGAGACAGAGAGAGAGAGACAGAGACAGAGAGAGAGAGATACAGAGACAGAGAGACAGAGAGAGAGAGAGACAGAGACAGAGAGACAGAGAGACAGAGAGAGATGAGGGAAAGGCAGTCAGTTTGATGTAGTAGCTAAAATACTGGACTGGAAACTAGAAGACCAGGAGTTCTAGTCTTCCCTCAATCCAGCCTGTCTCACAGGATAATTGTTGTAGATAAAATAGGAGGCAGGATTATTATGTACAGTGCCTTTGGTACAAATAAAGGTTGGATATAAATAAATCTAATAATGAATAAATATATACAAAGATTTTGAAGCAAAAAGTAGTATTTCTAGCTCAACCTTGGCAGCCTGAAGATGTCTGGACTTCAACTTCCAAAATTTTCCAGCCAGCATTCTGTGCTAAAAAAATCAGGATACTGGTGGTATTTAAACACTGAAGATATACACTTAAATCCATGTGGACATACACACACACACGCACACCACTAAAAATGTAAAATGTAAAGACATACTAAACATACTAAAAATGTATTTCATTTATTCATATGCTGAAGCACAGTAGTTTCAGTAGTTTCAGCACATATCAGTGTTCAAAACTTGTCACCAATTTTCCATGTGAAATGCCATTAAATATATGGGTTATTAAATATAAAGTCATTAAATATAAATAATTCATGTAATTATTAGCTGAACTAATTTTATTTAATGTAACTAAATGTTACTTTTCTTTGTTCCTGGACCCATCTGCTTTTCAAATATGATCCCTGGATTACCACTCAAAGACCAAGTGGAATCCACAGTCCAAGAACAAAATGCATCCCGATATAGCAATTTACTACAAACACAAATGACAGGAATTTTCAGAAAAAAATAAGTTCTCATATAGACTGAGAATGTTATTCCATTTTCATATGTCTCCAAAATTATACTGGCTAATAAAGATTTTGCTTCTTGAACACTTTTGGATATATCTTATAGATTTTTGGCTGCTAATCACACACACACACACACACACACACACACACACCCTGTAAACACACTGTTTTATAAAAAATGTGTGTTCTGCGATTTCTTCTTATATTTTAAGTTTACTAATTTCTTTGCACTCTGGCCATATGCATGTTTCTGGGTGAGACATATACAGACAGATGAGATAGCTAGAAGAGAGAGACATGCTAGAGGATAGATAGATAGATAGATAGATAGATAGATAGATAGATAGATAGATAGATAGATAGATAGATAGATAGATAGATAGATAGATAGATAGATAGATAGATAGATAGGCAGGCAGGCAGGCAGGCAGGCAGGCAGGCAGGCAGGCAGGCAGGCAGGCAGGCAGGCAGAGTGCTTTTTTTGTCATAAAACGCACCGGAACGGAGTTCTGGCACCTTTTTCGACAGATTTTCCAAGTTTTAAAAGTAACTTTTGAAAATTTGATGTTTGGTCCACGTGGACTTGAATCACCCTGTCGAGCGTAGCAGGTTGGCGGCAAAATCATTAAAATGGTGCATGCAGGCTGCTTGTGTGTCAAGTCCGATGCATGCGTACTTCGTCTGCACTGGTTATGATTTCTTATATTTTAAGTTTACTAATTTCTTTGCACTCTGGCCATAAACATGTTTCTGGGTGAGACAGATACAGACAGATGAGATAGCTAGGAGAGAGAGACCGTGCTAGAAGAGAGAGAGATGATATAGAGATAGATAGATAGATAGATAGATAGATAGATAGATAGATAGATAGATAGATAGATAGATAGATAGATAGATAGATAGATAGAAAGATGATAGTTTCTTTGTGAAACTCGTGAGAGATTCCCTGTACTCCATCAGTCAAATACTTTTCTTGACCTTAATTCAGCTGTACCATGGAAACTTTAAAAGCCTTGATTAAAAGGGAGAAGTCATCACAGACATGTTTTACGAGTCTCACAGAAAACTGGGATCTTCTGTCTTCACCAGAGAATTACGTTGAAGGTGTTCTCCTCTTGGCCAGGTAAACCATAGAAAAACAAACAACCTCATGGTAGAGTTCACCATGATTGTGATATGTAATAATTTAATTAATGTTGTTCTTCTAGAGCTCTTGTCAAGAATCATCATGGGCTTGACTATGCTGTGTTTACCAAGGTGATACCATTTCTCCATCATGGAGATGACCAACAGAAGCTAACAGCAATGGCCTTTTTCACTGCAGTAGGTTTATTTCCTCCTTCATGTAGCTGCTTGGGGCAGATAAAGGATAAGTACCTGGGAGAGAATATGCAGCCCTAGCTGGGAAATTACATACAAAACTCTGAGCATTCAGGGGGATGGAAGTGGGGGGAGGGAGTGTTCCGAAAAGATCAAGATTGTGGCCTCAATCAGTGCCACACACACAAAAAGGGACAAGGTTTTACGCATGCAGTGGTGACTGCTATCCTAATATTTTTGATTGCCCCTAAATATCTCTGTGAGAAGGTATGACAATTCACTGTTGATATGCATTTATGGGTTCATTTATTCAAAATTCATTTACACATCAATTACTACATTCCTGTTCCAACTAGCTAAAATCTGTAGGTCTTACCACCTGCCCATTTGGCAAACTAATATTCTAATTTTCATCCCAGCCTAAACAGAATATGGTAATGTTATAAAGAAAACATTATAAGGAGAAACCCAAAATTCTAAATGGAATTCTTTTTCTTAGGTCATCTCAAGATTATATGCCAATATTTCTGTTGTTCTTTCTATCCTGTAGCATTGCATGGCCTTTTTAATTCTTCAACCAATAAATGAACAAACTCCTAACACCTCACTTGCTACTTTTTATTAAAGATCATGGATGTAGAAGGGGGAAATAGAAGCATCCCAGAGAGGGCAAAAAGGTCATGATGGTGATCATGACATAGAGCAAAGTCCCTAGACATACCATTTAATTGAGCAGTGATGGCCACCATCTTGACTTTCTTGATCCTCCTTCCCTCAAAATACAGCAGATTCCATCTTTATCATTCCACAGCTAATGGGAAATAGGTGAAGTGCTCTGATTTTCTGCCACATATTTACTGATTTATGTTGTTCAGCTTCTTTCTTCTGAGACGACCTATACAGTGCTACAAAAGCATTATATCTTGAGTTTATTAAAGAGTTGGCAGATTGATTCAAACCCAACCTATCGCTGGCTCAGTCTTCATGGGATGAGGAATGTAATTCGGCATCTGCAAAATGTGAGTGACAATGATTCCCCACCACCACCACTGATTGAACCTGGTATATTATTTGTATGTTTGAAGAAAACTTTAGCTTCTGAATGAGGTTAACGGATGAGTTATTTCTGAAGAAATTAAGCCAGTTTGGTGCCTCCTTTGCTTACTGATACCCTGCTGGAACCATTCAGTCAGGCTACTGTGAATAATGTCTTAGTCATTTCTTATCTTGAATATTGTAAGATTCTCTGCATGTAATTGCCTTGAAAAGAATTTGGCAACTTTAATATGTTCAGAATGTTGCAGCCAGTTTTCGTCTAGAAGGCAAATATATGGCTGATATTATTACTCTTTGGGATCAACTGCATTGATTGAGCTATTTATTTCTAAGGACAATTCAAGCAACTGTTTTTCATCCATAAAACACTAAGTTTCTTTGAGCCAGATCACCAACCTCCTGCCTTAGAAGTGAGATTGAAAGTCCATTTAATGATTGAGGGAAATATAAATCTCATTGGTAAATAAATATTCCATACAAGTGTCTTTACCCACCTCTTCAAGTATTAATAAGGTGGCAAATGCTTTTGCATTTTGGTTGTCTAGTTCTCTAGAAGTCCTTCTTTGCTGCCCACAATTTTGAGAAGAATTACATCTTAAACTTTCAAGCCCTAGAAAAAAGTTTTATTATATTTAGCCTGCACATTGCTGACCTGTTCAAGAAGACAGATATCAAATTATATCAAATAGACAAATGTACACACATACAAAATGAATTGAGTGTTGATGTCTTTTCAGAGGAAAGAACTCACATCGCTAATCCTGAGTATACTTCCAAACTTCAATGATTCTGATGAGAAGGTGACATTGACAGCTTTTGAGGTCGTAACCAAGGAGGTTGCACACCACAAGTATGCCAACCATGTACTTCTAAAGATTGTCAAACAGCTTCAGCCATTCTTGGTAGATGTAAGTTTAGAAGACGTTATTCATTCACATGAGAGAGGGTTTTCAAGCTGGGACAGTAAATAGAAAAATGGTGGATTTGGGAAATCTTTAAAAATATGTTCGATTTTGCTTCTATTATAAGAGAAATACCCATAAAGATCTGGCATAAAGCATCTCCCCTTCTTCTCATTAATAAATTCAGTTATTTTATGCCACTTTTCCTTAGGAAGGAGAAAATAGCCTAAAAAACTAGATCTTCGTTTTGCTTCCAAAGTTGATATTTACCAGTCTGATAGAAATTGATGTATTTCCTTTCCTTCTGAAATTCCAGAGGAGGGACAATATATGTTGTGCTGCAAATCAGCTGTTCCAAGACATCTTCAAAACTTTGGACACAAAAGACAAACCCTCTATGCAGGATCAAGTTCTCAATAGTATTGTAACACTGATGCTAAATCTAGAAGATCCACATCAAGATGTGACAAAGGTAAATCAAGTACTATATATTTTCCCCTCTGGTTCAAGCGATGATGGTGGTGGTGGTGGTGGTGGTGGTGGTGATAGCAGCACAAACATCATGAAATGATGACACAAACTATGTGAACATTGTAAGATAGATGAACATTACATCCTCTGTTTTTGAGCAATGGCATTGTGATGTATCTGACATCACTTTCTCTCTGGGTCTCTTCTATGAATGCCCATAACAGGGACATAAGCAGAGGGATGTCAAGAAAATCAAGATGCAACCACAACTGCATGATCACAGCCCATCTATTTTTACAAGTGTCACAAGTAAAAAAAAGGGGAAGCAGGGCTTCCATTGCACAATTGTAGATGCTGTCTTGACTTTAACACTTACCTTATAGACTCCCCTACATAATACACACCCTGAAACCTCAACATAATAAAATATAATGCTCAAAAAACTTGAAGAATGTCAAACTTAAAGAATTGTCTTATTTGAGAGAAGGGAAAACAACATCTTCAATATGAAAAATGTTTTGCTTATGGGTTTAAAATTATGTATAGCACGTTTTTTAACATAGTTGTAACATTTTTCAGGTTGCCACTTTGGTTTAATTTAAAATCATTTGCCATAATAAAGGTCAGAAACTTCCTTCTCAATTTTAAAGGTCAAACAGACTAAACTTTCCTGAAAGAAATAGCAAACTATACATTGTAGTGCAGTGGTGGCGAACCTATGGCACGGGTGCCAGAGGCAGCACTCAGAGCCCTCTCTGTGGGCACGCGCGTCGTCACCCCAGTTGTAGGCCTTCAGCTGGGTTTTATAAAACCTTTTCGCTTTAGGCCTCTGCCGCCGTGTGCAAAAAAAAAAAAAGATTCAATCAGTCAATTTCAACTTCTTGCGGGGAAAAAAAAGATCTTGCAAAGTTGGAATTGATTGAACTTTTTAGTCCCACCCAGTCTGCCGTTACCACTGCAGCCACGCCCAGTCAATGGGCCACACCCAGCCAATGGCCACACCCACCCGGCATCTGACGATGCATAAGTGGGTTTTGGGTTGCAGTTTGGGCACTCGGTCTCTAAAAGGTTCGCCATCACTGTTGTAGTGTATCCTGGACACTTTCTCTTTATTATCTGGAAAAACATTTTGCTTGTAATATCTTGATAAAGAATGTTCTTGCCTTTCTTCTCTGTTATTTTTCAAATCCTGATCTATTCTCTCTGAGGAATATTTTTATTTTCTCTGGATTTCAAGTCTCGTACTAACAGTTTAGAACTTTGCAAAACCTTCTTGGGATGGACAGCAAATGATGAGAACTTTTGGAACGTGCTCTGTAAGCATCTGGTGAGGCCATTAAAATATATTGGGCTCTTTTTGTCATACATTGTTTTTATCTTTTGATTCCAAATCATTGAGTAAAGATAAAGAAGAAGTGAGAGGGGGGGAAAGCTTCCTTTGTATAGCATGCATGCTTCCTAATAAGTAGTCTTTGAGCCATTTACCCTACAACAGTTTTCCCAACTAAGTATGTATATATTCATAGCTATCATTTTTCCTTTTCTTGGAGGAAAGATTTCTCTGTGCACCACTCGGGCAAAATGCTCACCAGAAGCCCTGCCCATCGTACAGAGCATATACTATTGAAGCATATTGGTTTTATCCACCTATCCAATAGCTCTCCCCCACCTTTGATAGCCCCAACAAGTTGTGCAAGGTAATCACATTATCAGAATCTTTCCTAGGCAAGGAAAATTCAACATGCATAGTCTAAGGCTAATCAATTACCAGATTTTATTCATATGCACTGAATTTTACAGTATAATATATTCACATGTGGGGTCTTGACATGGCTTGTCAGAGATACATTTCAAGAGACGCTGTTATAGGCATTAGATGAAACATCCTAAGAGAGTATCATTCTAGTGCTGCTTTCTCCCATCCAGTATCTTTCAGACATGTTAGGGCAGGACTTTTCAACCGGTGTTACACATACCACCGGTGGTACTTAGCACTTGGCAGGTGTTACGTGACCCCTAGCCAAGTATAGCAGGAGAGGGAAGGAACTAAAGCGGCACAGTGCAGGCCTGGAGGAGACCAGCTGGAATTGCAGGGCTCGGTAGAAGCCTCAGGATCTGCACGCATGGTTGCATGCTAGTTAGAACTTCCGGCGCACCTGGAAGAGAAAAGGAGAAGGAGGGCAGAGATAGGAAAAACTATAAAGGAGGCAGGTTTTAACGAGAGAGGGAGAGGAAAAAAACACACCCAAAGAGAAGAGAGGACAGGAGAGGAGAGGAGAGGAGGCTTTTGTTAGCGAAGTGGTGAGGAGAGAGCGAGTGAGCGGCCTTTGCGAGCAAAGGGTGAGTGAAAGAGTGAGCAAGGGGCTTTTGCGAGCAACGTGTGAGTGAAAGGGAGCGAGAGAGAAGCTTTTGTGAGCAACGTGAGAGTGAATGAGAGCAAGTGAGAGGTTTTTGCTAGCAAAGGGTGGGGGGGTTGCGAGCGAAGGGTGAGAGAAAAAGGAAAAAATGAGGGGGAGAAGGAAAAAAGAAAAGGCATTGACTTCTAAGTTCCACTGCTGCAGTAAGAAGGAAGCTTTAACATTGAACCTCAACTTTTTACTTTTCCATAATATTATAAACTATCCATTTCTATAACAATAAATGAATCTAATCAGTAAAGTCCACCCCCCCTTTTTTTTTTAGTCATCAAGTTTTTGACAACTTGCTAAGCACTGGTGGAACTCAGATACTGTCCTGTCCTAAAAGTGGTACAATCTATGAAAAGGTTGAATAGCCCTGTGTTAGGGAATGCGCTCTCAAAATATCTTGATGGCAATAAGTTGGGGAAGAATGGCCTAACCCACTGGGAATTTCAATTGCATTCTTACCATATCTGGCTGACTACATTGAGGAGTGCTCTTTAACATGGATCAAAATTATTTTCCAGGTTAAAGAGTATCCTGGAAAACTCCGGGGCTTCTTGGACCAAGCACAGGAATATACTCAGAGCCCACAACAGTCTTCAAGGATTGCAGCCGCCACATTTATAGGTTATATCAATAAAATTATTTATATTTCCTTTTTCCCCATTCTTCCACAGGTCCCAAGGCTATTTCATTTAATGGTCAGGATAGCTCACCTATTTCTTCTGATGATTCATAAATCATATAATCATTGCTTGCATTCATGAGCAGCTTAATAAAAATTTACAGCAGTAAGTTCTAGGTATTTCTAGAGATCATAGATTTCTGTCAGATCAATTGCTTTCAAATGGTGTTCTGAAGAACGATTAAATCATCAGGATCCTTCACTCACATAATTTCCAAGACCTTAAAAGATTCTCAAAGACCCCTTTTGATTCACATACCCAGCATTTGAAATGTATGGTACAGGAGAAACTAGAGAGACTCTAGAATAGCAACATGATACCCTTCAAATATGTTGAAAGGATGACTTCTAAAGTTCCCATCTAGTATGTCCTGGTAAAGGTCTGACTTTGCCCAAGCATATCATGGCTATAATGCTGTTCCCATCCCAAATTAGCAGTGGAGAGACCCACATTCTGGAAAACCTTCCCAGGGATGTTTGCCAGGACTGCTTTGTTAAGCACATAATAATGATTGTAAAGACCTTCAAGCTGCAGTCAGCCACCTAGGGTCTGTTTGTGTTATTTTGCTGTTTTCATTTTATTAATCATTTCTTGGAGTCACCTTTGGGCTTTGAAGGAGCTAAAGTGTAGAGTATCATCATCACTGATGATCTGCAATACAGTTCATTGCCATCTGTCTGTCCTGTCTCTCAGTCTATCCATCCATCTGCCTATCCTATACAGCTGGAATTTCCTGACAATCTGACATCCAACCACAGGCTTGATTTCATCCTGCTTAGACTTTTCAGGATCAGCCAAGATTGGGTACACATTATCCACTTGCTTAGAAACTAAAAATAATATAACAAGCACAATAAATACATTGGTCTGAAATGGGACAACTCACCGCAGCCAACTCACCATGGCCAACTCACGACAGGACAACTCAACATGGCTAACTCGCCACATGACAACTCACTACGGGACAATTCAACAATTCAATTTAATTATTTAAAATAATTTAAAAATAATTTTTTTTGTCATTCACATTTCATTTTGCCCCTCCTTTGGCATCCTTCCTTTAATGATTCATTTCCACTAGTTCTTCAATATTAGTTAACTCTTGTCCCATGGCGAGTTCGCTGTAGCTAGTTGGCTGCAGCAAGTTGGCTGTGGTAAGTTCGCCGTGGTGAGTTGTCATAGACCCTGGTCAATCAGTGCAGTTGCCAAATAGAACCTAATTATTGCAGAACATGATGAGAAACATAAATAGTAAGCCTCGCCTCCAGGAAGCAGGAGGAAATGTAAGTTAAGATAATGAAGGTGTGCCTTTTGATGTACATTTAATCTAACTTATCTTTAGATTCTATCTTCCAGCACGTGGAATCCAGCCATTTGCAAAAATCAGAAGTCGACTACTTGAGGAAAGGTGAATATATTAATATTTTTTATGATATTGAGGGATTTTCTACTGTTACCACTGAATTTACCTTCCCATTGCCAGCCACACTGATAAAAAAAGACAATATGCAAATAAATAAGATTCTGTTGAAAGAATGTGCATTCAAAAGCCTTTTTCCAACAGCATTAAGACACTGCTGCCTGTTCAAGGTTACATATTCCAAATCAAGCTGTTGCTTTCCTAATGTTGTTTAAAGAAATTATTTAAAAGAGTTGCATTCTTAATTAGGGTTGCCAGGTCTGTTTCCAAAAAATAGTGGACAAGCGGGGGGGGGGGGTTAAGTAGTAAAAAAAGTAGACTGTACAGCTTTAGATTACGTACCATTTCATCATAAAGCTTTTGAATAAAAAAATGTCCACTATTTTGTGAAAGAAATAGTGAACATAATGTGAAAAAAGTGGACTGTCCACTCAAATAGTGGACACCTGGCAACCCTATTCTTAATATGCCCTTTTGTTTTCCTCACTCCATCCCTCTGCAGAAGCCTGTGGCCTTGTTTAACTTGCCACAAATCCTCTTTTTTCTGTAGTCCACAGATAACTGACTGGGGAATGGCCTTCTTTATATTCCATATCACTTACCAGAGTGGTGGGACGCTCCCTTGCCAAGGCAGCAATTCCCAAACTAAGTTTAGACACTTCCTCACAAATCTATCCCTAGCCAAACAATTGGGCTAACTAACCAGAAACAAACTTGTTCATTGGGTTTCCCCCAGGTCTGCTTGTTTCACAGCCCTTGCTCTTTGTTTTAGCTTTGAGGTCTTTTCCATCTGAAAGATGTTCTGTCCCAGTTGTTTCGGAACCAGAGAAAGTCTGCAGGTATTGCCCAGATCTATTCAGATGTTCCCGTTATTTCCCAAGGTATGCTATTTTTTCCATCTGGAGTATTGAGGTGAAAAAGGAATAAAGGCAACCTTTATAATGGGAAGATGGAGAAGAAGTATTTAACATATGAGTTTGTTCTTCTGGTTAAGTCATGATATGTTTTCTTTGGTTTTGGGTGATTGTGTTGCATACAAATACAGCCATCAGGATTTGTGAACTGTAATTAATAGCTTCACCCAATGGGCAAATACAGAAAATTGTACCTTATATAACAAACTATCATTAACCAACTCCTTTCTTAGTACAAACCATAACTTGCTGCTTGTTATGCCACCCAAAATTAGCTGTGTGACTCTGCCAACCACAAGTTTCCACCTACTTTATCTATGAACATGGCAGACTTATGAGTTATAATCTTTCCCCAAGATGTAATCTGACTGTAAATGTATAGATTTTCTGCAGCATGTAATCTCGGTTCTTAGAAAATCTGTATGCTGTCCCAGTCTAGATCCTGTGTGTCTCACCATTACATCACCCAGATCCACAATCCATAAAACAATTCACAGCAAGCAACAAAATCTCTCAACTAAAAATGGCAGGAGGGAAACAGGCCATGTAGATAAAACACCTCCAATTCTCCATAACCAGAGATTTAGGCATCTTCCCAAAAATTGGTAAAATGATAGGGGTAGCCTAATTTCAGAGAGCAGTTTGTTCCACAGGATGGGAACAACCAGATGGCCTGTTTTCAAACTTCCATGCCTCTCACTGCATGATGGGGGGGGGGGGAATCTTCCATGTGGAAGAGAGATTTTCAGGTAAAAAGGACTTAAGCCACATAACTTTTTTGAAGCTGACTGGCAGCCAATACAGCTCCCTTAGGATAAGCATGCTATCCACAGCCAGCCAGCTAGCTAGCTGCATTTTGTATTAGTGGGCCTTCTGAGTCTTCAAGCGGAGCCCCACATAGAGTAAATTATAGTAGTCTACAGGCAAGAGGATATGGGTATGAATAACTGTTGTAGTATAGGTACCTAATCACTACCCAGATTCTCACTTTGTTCCCTTTTCTTGCTGGTTGTGTGTTTTTCAGATCCTGTATTTGATGTCTGAAACTGAAGCTAATATTCATCTGAATAAAGAATACTGTATGAAATGGCATGGAAGAATATCATTCTGGATCCCTTTGGTAGGATTAGAGCCGATCCATGCAGCTACCTTGCCATGTTTTTATTCTGACCCAGCACTTGGGGGAAATCATATCAATGTAAATCATGTGGCCTTCACAGTAGGCCCTTTCTATGCATCTGAATGGGCTCCAGTCCTGCTGCTGTCCGTACAGCCCCTTCATGTGATGCAATCAAGGCATCTTCTAGCAAAACTTCCCCAACTAAAATTTTGATATCACCAACCATACAAAAAATGACTATAGTTCAAAAAGTGTGCCAGGGTGGTTAGATTTTCCAGGCCCTCAGGCCAATGATTTTCCTCCTTCTCTCAAAAGAATAGCCAGCCTGTTGATCTAATCAAACCAAGATAGCAGCTAAGAGTTTATCTTAATGGTGACACTTAAATTTGTGCAGGTCAGTTGTAGCTGCTGCCCTTGGAGTTCAAGAAAGAGATATATAATTCCTTCACCATTATTTTTTGTCTGTTGATTATCAATCGGCCAGCCATTAGATGGCAGCAAAGAAAAGGAGGGTGGTCTCTCATGTCTGCCATCTACTGGCCATCCACATTCATTCAGGTGAGATATAGCTGCTAAATAAGTCTACTTCAAGAACTGGAATTTGATATTTGTGTCAAATCACAACTCATCTATGATTCTAATTATATGATAGGGAGAGAAACATTAAGGTGTATGTGAGAGCCATACCTGTACCAGGATGAAGTGAAATTATTTTTTAAAAAATCCATAAGGAAAACCTAAGAAGTCAGGGATCTACCGATAAAAGTGACCCGGGAAGTGAATTCCATGCCACATAGGCTACAGACCCTGAACAGAAGAGTCGTTTCAATTGTCCTTTCCGTTACATGCACTTCAGCTGCCTCCTCCATGCACAATGTATTGTTGGATGCATCTTCCAATATCTCAGGGAAAATACTTTCATGGCAGAACCCCACGAATTGGCTTCAACCTGCCAATATAAGATTGAAACTCTATTATGAGGACAATGCTTGGCAAACAATAAATGGGGCACCTTTGCACAAGTTCATAGGCATTTCCCTGCCGGCCCACCCGTATTTTGAGAAGAAGCTGGTTTGGAGGATAACGCTTAACCTTACTGAGACAGCAGTGAAGATCAAGAAGGTAAGCTTCACACAACATGTTAAGTCTTCCCTGGATGCTGTCCAGCCATGATTTCCATTCCGTGAATTCCCCAGCCAGTCTAACCATAGCTAAGAACTCTGGAAGTTAAAGTCCACACATCTGTAGGAAGCAAGATTACTAAAGGCTATATGAAGCATGTGATTTGTTTGAATTTAGCTTAATATAGGTTGCAAACTCAACCAACCATGCTTATTCAATAAACTATGGTTAAACAAACTGGAGCATAATCGTTCTTTGGCATTCTCATATTGGAAACCAGGTTGTCTTCTAAATGATAGTCAAAACTCTCCTTAAGACCCCAGTGCTTCAGCATTTCCTTCTAGCAGTTTGTTAGCAGCATATAACTATCAGCATTCAGCAACCTGTCCCCACACTCAGACTGAGAATATAAAACCAGTCATCCAGTTGATTTATATAGCAGGGGAGAGAAACAAACTGAATAAAATGTGATGGATTATTACAGAACACAAAGAAAGAGAGAGGCAGGAATGAGAGTACACAGCTGGTTTTTACACACTCGTGGAAAGGTCTCTTATTCATAAATAAACAATGCTTATTTGTGAAATGATTGTAATGAAGACTTGACATTTTTAATAATGAGCTGGTTCAGGAAGCTGTACTTTTGAGTGAAGGGTAGCTGTCCTAGCAATGGAGTGTGAAATGGAAGAGTTTAACTTTTTTGATTGTTTTTCTCATTAAAATGGCAACTTTTCTGCTTTCTTCTCCATGTAGCAGGATTGATTCCCTAGAAGTCTATGACATGGGATATGGTGGAGATCTTGCTGGAAAAACATGACTGACATGGCAGTTAACCACCTCCACTCTATCACTGGTTTGCTCCAACTCTCAGCCTCCAGAAATTACTACCATGTTTAAAAATGGAGCACAATTCCCAAAGTTTGAGTGCAATTCAACTACTTTTTTCTGAAGGAGCAGGAACAGTTTTTTTATTATTTTTATTATTCTGCCTGAACAATGTCTAGGTTGTGGCATCATGAGTAGTACCATAAGGTACAAGTAAAAACCCAGTCTGGAAATACAAGAAGCAATGAGGGATTTTTGGGCCAGAAGGAAAACAGTCAACAGTACATTTATCTGTAAAATAGAAAGGATGTCGCTAGAGCCATTCACCTGATATGTGTTCTCCAGAGCAATTCAAATAACAGAGACTTGCAGTAATTACTAAACATGACCTTTTCAGATAAAAAGTTACTTGCATATTCATTTCATTTGTGCACTATCCTCAGTGCACAAGGTGGAACAAAAAGTTTGCACTGCTGTTTCTAATACTGCCTAATGAGCTTTTTATTGTCTTCATAAATCCACAGCAGCAGGAGCTTGTAAATCGCTTTGCAGACAATATTTTTCACAGAACTTAAACTTCAGAATTAGCCCCCGAATAATAACAACCTGCCAGTACACGCCACTGATAATATATGTTTACAAACTTCACTCAAGACAAAGTCTGCCAGCCATTTCTCAAGAACACCAAGGCAAGTCGCCATTTCAGTTCTTTGATTTGGCTCCAAGGAAATAGAAATTTTGTTTACAGATGATATGCCTTGGCATGTATCCTGAAAGCTTGCAGCTGCTGGCAGAAATAATGTGGCTTTGGAGGAACAGAAATAGAAAAACTGAGAGGGGGGGGGATACCATATCTTTATTTTCTGTCCTTATGTCTGTAACCTAATTTTCTACACAGCAGTAGCAATAGCACTTGGACTTATACACCGCTTCACAGTGCTTTACAGCCCTCTCTAAGCGATTCACAGAGTCAGCATATTGTCCCCAACAATCTGGGTCATTATTTTACTGACCTCGGAAGATGGAAGGCTGAGTCAACCTTGAGCCAGTGAGACTTGAACTGGCAATCAGCAATCAACAGAATTAGCCTGCAATACTGCATTCTAAACACCGTGCCACCAATGGTCATTCAAGAATATAAAAGAAGTTAATAGAATATAACTACATCACATTATTAAAATATTATAATAAGATGTGACTTACAAAAGCTGCTTGGGACCTCAAGCAAATAAGTTATTTTTCTTCCCCAAATAACTTTGAATGGAGCTGAATCTGAGTCTTTGTGATATAATGAAGTAATGAAGTTCATGGGAAAAGGCTTTATGTGGTATCAGTCCATTACCTGAGACAATAAAAGGAATGAAATCACTATCCCATATTGTATTGATGCCCTGCTTAGTTCCAGCATTTTGGTCAATAACTAACTAGATGCTTCTGGGATGTTTCCAAGCAGAACAAAAGATCGTATCTGCCGTTCTTTATTTTTCTCTGGCAATTGGTATTTGGAATCCTGCTGCTCCCAACATGGAGGTAACACTGAATTCCAAGAGTAGTAGTTCTTAATAGCCCCTCTTCCAATAATTTACTGGATCTTATTTTAAAGTTAATGTAAGTTAATGACTGTCACTGTATCTTGTAAAAATGAATTCTCCAGATTTGTAGTGTGTGAAAAAGCACTATTTAGGATCTGTTTCTAAGTTTCCTTCCAATCAGTCTCATTAGCTGATCCCAGTCCTAGTATTCTGAGAGAGAGGCGGGGGGGGGGGGGAGGATACTCTGTCCATTCAAGGAACAGTTTCATCCCTTAATCACATCAGACTCTTTTTTTTAAGGCTAAAGAATCTGAAATATTCTAGTTATTTTCTCAAAAGGTGTTTGAGCTCTTTGAATATTTTGGTTGTCCACTGCTCCATGTTTCCCTGGTATCTTAGACCCTTCTTCAAATGTAGCCTCCAGTGATCAGAACTCCAGCTACTCCAGCTTCACTATATTATAGATTTGAATAGTGGCATTACACCAGGCTCTTTTTGAGTATTGTATTATTCAACTTATCTACAAAGTATGTGATATCCGCAACATTTATGGCAGATGAACAAGTTTTCCTGTGGGCTACACAGCCATTGTAAACCAGTAACTCTGTTTCTAATGGCAGAACGAACCACAATCAGATGTGCTCCTTACCTCAAAAAGAGTAACCTTACAGTAGAGGATTGGGTTTATTCCCCCAAGGGACTGAGGCTCCTCACAAAAGAACATCCCTCCTTATTTTCAGTTGAAAACCTCTATTCAAGACCCCAATTCTCCCTGACAGCAAGAGATCTATAATCCCACAACAAAACTATCTCATCTCAGAAGATTTCATCTACAAATTTCTCGGCTGCTCTAACATTCCCTGTCCATCCACAAATGGAAAAGATTTGTTCCTGAGACCCAGGAGCTCATTATGCTGAGCATAAACCCGTGACTAATTGCTAGAAAGCAGAGTTATACTTTTGACACACTGTGCACTAAAGTAGAAAACACTTTCTCTCCCCTGCTACTTTTCCACCTTTCCACTAATAATGTTTGATTTTCTACTACTTTAGGAACTGTTCGACCTGAAAATAAAAATCTATTTTATTTTTTTTTCCATAGTTTTGATCCTTGGCTTCATCATCTTTATTTTGGCTATGGGAGGTCAATATGTACCTACCCCACCCCCACCCCCCACACAGACCTTTCTTCTCCCCCAGCAAAACTCCTAGGTATCTGTTTGCCTTCCTGTTTGCTCACTGGTTCTCAACTAAGAAGTGGGAACTTCAACTCCCCTCTGGCTGGGGAAGTCTGGAAGTTGAAGTCCACACTTCTTAAAGCTGCTGAGGTTGAGAAACACTACTCTAGTTGCAGGGTCCTGACTGAGGAAAGCAACTCTATCCACTAATCACACAGACCGATTGTTTTGGAGACTGCACGTGGCTATCAGCACTGAGAAAAGAACATAAAACAGAATAACAGGAAGGAATTTGGATGTCTTCTACTCTAAGCCCCTGCTCGAGCAGGGAGACCCTATACCAGGGGTAGGCAACCTTGGTTCTTTTATGACTCATGGACTTCAACTCCCAGAATTCCTGAGTCAGCTATGAGTTGAAGTCCATGAGTCATAAAAGAGCCGAGGTTGCCTACCCCTGTGACCTATACCATTCCAGACAAATGGCTGTCCAATCTCTTCTTGAAATCCTCCAGTGATAAAAGCACCTACAACTTCCAGAGATAAGCCATTCCACTGTCAGAAAATTTCTCCTTAATTCTAGGTTGGATCTTTCTATAATAAATTTCCATCAGTTACTTCTTGTCTTGCCCATTTGCTGCTTTGGAGAATAGGCTGACTCCTTTTTCTTTGAGACAGTCTCTCAAATATTGGAACACTTCTGTCATGTCACTCTTAGTGCTTCTCTTCATTGGACTAAACAAACCCAGTTCCTGGAACTGTTCATCATAAGTTTTAGCCTCCAGTCCCCTCATCATATTTGTTATTCTTCTCTGCACTCTTTCCAGTGTCTCAACATCTTTTTTGTATCGTGACCAGAACTGGACCCGATATTGCAAGTGTGGTCTTATCAGGGCAATATATAGCAGTAGTAAAAGGAAAGAGAATTTTTCTTCAGTTCCTTAATTTATCTTAAAATCAGAAGGAATATAATAGCACCTTTTACAGAGTAACATATTTTATTAAAAGTCACAAGCTTTCATGAGTTTCACTTATTTCATCAGAAGTATGAAGCAGTTAAACTGTAATAAGGCTTAAATTAAGTTAAAACAGAGGGAAAGGGTGGGGAAGACAGGGCTATCATGCAGATATAAGATACATAAGATTACAAAATCCTTATCAATTGCGACATTTTAAAAACCCATTGTTTGTTGAGACTTTCAGAATAGTCTGAAAACTTTTCATGTATGTAAGCTCAGCATTCTCTCCCTCATTTGTGAGAGAATGCAAAGTTTTTTCTTTTCAAAATGTGTACAGTAGTTTACAATTTGTAATGGAATGTCAAAAGTAGCAACACACACACACTCATACATACACACAAAACCTAAATGTCAAATGATCTTACAGAACAATAGAGTTCTAAGAGTTTGACTTGCTGGTTTGCTTTAAATGCCTGATTAATAAATTGGTCATGACCATTACATATATGAGCTGAATTCAAACAGACAAGCACCTGCCACACAATATCATAGACTTAACAATTGTTGACTGAACAGAAGAGAAAGAACTGGAGAAAATTATAAAATACAAGGACCTGCAAATAGAAGTAGAACTGTGGTCAAGGAAAGCAAAGACAGTGCCAATAGTAATAGGTAATCTATTGTGCAATCCCAAGACATCTGGAGCACCACTTGAACACCATCAGCATTGACAAAAATCACCATCAGTCAATTCCAAAAGGCAACTTTACTTGGAAAAGCTTACATCCTGCGTTGGTATCTTTAACACTATCAAACAACACCTCCCTATGCCAGGTCTTTGGGAAGGACTCATTAGGATTAGATGGATAAAAATGCCCAATCCAGTCTAAACAGTTGGCTGACTGTGCTTTAACATAGTTTTTAAGTTGATATGCAGAATGACTCCCAGCAACAACTCTGGGTGGTTATAGCATCTTCATAGCATCCTCTAGTAATGTGATGTACAGAGTGTCCTCATTACTGTTATCTTTCCATAGAAGGTCACCATAGAAGATGGTATATACATTGGTAATGAAGGAATGGACTTTGAGTTCAAAGCAAATATATTCGTGATCATGTGACTATTTCAGCAAGGAGTGAGCTCATAGTTTTAATGCTGGTCCCCAGTTCTACTGATACAAAACATTCTGCATNTGGGGGGGGGGGGGTTGGGCATGCATGCATCTAGCTCAGAAACAGTAGGGATCCACCTCCAATTTTTCTTTCCTTCATTATATAGCCCTGAAAGAAAAGAAGGAACTTGAACTTTTGCTGCTTCAAGCTGTCTGCTTGAGCTTTGTTGTCCAAGTTGAGGGAGGGAGAGGAAAAGAAAAATCTCTTTAAATTATTG
Source organism: Protobothrops mucrosquamatus (assembly GCF_001527695.2). Classification (NCBI taxonomy): domain Eukaryota; kingdom Metazoa; phylum Chordata; class Lepidosauria; order Squamata; family Viperidae; genus Protobothrops; species Protobothrops mucrosquamatus. The sequence goes on from NW_015386952.1 coordinate 873,969, forward strand.
CTGAATGAGAGCAATAGAAGGAAGTGGGTGGTCTCCAGAAGAAAAACAAGGTCTGGGGGCAGAGGTGAATGTGAAAGAGGAAGGGTGAAAATGTGTGTGTGTGTGTGTACAGCTTGTTCTTTGAACTTCACTTATTCCTTGGAGATGCTAAGAAAAAACAAAACAAAATCCATGTTCTTGCAGGTCTTATTTCCTGCCTGGCTATGAAGAGCAGAAAATTTTTTGCAATGGGTAATCTGTGCCTTTCCCATGGTGAACATTCAATCACAACTAACAAGTAGCCATGAGAACAACATTGGGAGCAGTATTTATGCATTTCCAAAAGTGCATATAGTTTTACTCTGATTTTAAAAAGGATGATGGCTGGCTGAAAAAAAATGCATGTAATTGGGGTTTTGTGCATGATTAGCATGCCAGGATTGTGTTGGCTGAGGAGCTGAAGCAGGGATTCCTGTGATGTTATCACAGTAGGACAGGTTGACTTAAATATAGCCAAAAGGTTGGGAGTAAGGTCAATATGAGTTGGGAGAAAGACAGTCTCTCTTCTCCATTCCCATTGAAATTGGAGCTCACAGTCCCTAGCAATGATATCTCCATTTCTGCACCATTATTTTTTCATGCAGAGATGTGGAAGTATATTGGCAGGGATTTGGGAAGGGAGGGTTCCTTGATATGACCAAGGGAAATAATATGGTTGAAGTAGAGAACCAAAACATGTGGCTGTGTCAGGGGGTCCGCTAGGTGGGTCAAAAAAATGTGATGCCTGTATAGTTGAAACTCCACCTCTTTTTACATTATGGAGAGGAAAGATCAACAAAAGTAGATATCTCTGGTAGTAAAGAGAAAGGGGTGGTGGTAATTCTGACTTTAACTAGAAAATTCCTCTTCTTGTGGTGTTATATCCCGGAGGATGAGGTTAAGGAACTTCTGTCAGGTCTTTCTATGATACCAATCACCATAGTTTTCTCCACTGGAGGAGTATATCTCTTCGTGACTAATTCTAGACCTAGATTCGAGGATGGTGGAACACCCTTTCCTTAACAATTGTGAGGGGAAAGGATCCAACAAAGAAGTGGCAGAACTAAAACCTAAGGCTATTTGATACACAAATTCAAAATGACCCCAGACCACTTCACAAGCTAAGACTCCAATCTCTACTGGTACTATTCAGGTGAATTCAGCTCATCTTGGACTTTCAGTTAGTTCGCCAAATACTGCCAAATGCTGCAAATACTAAAAGCAAAGGGCTACCTGTAGCAGAAATGTAGAAGTTTACAAGAGAAAATGTGATGTGGGAAAGAGAAAAATGCTTATTTTTACCATGTGTGATGTCTCCCTTGAATGATTTCCCAGATACTTCTTCAGAGGTCAGCTCAGGGGAGGATGAGCCCATTCCACAGGAACTGAGTTGATCAATGGCTCTGAATGGCCGACAGGAAGGGATTTGGCTGCGCCTCCAGCTGGGGAAAGTTTGCAGTGGCAGCCGGCCAGCGAAGAGGAGAAGGAACTGCCTTCTGCACCTCATCTGAGAACACTTAGGGCAGAGAAAAGGCAGGAGCAGAGAAGGCCAGCCAGACTACTCAAAAGGAGATGGCCCTGCCCATCTTGACGAACTGCACCGGAAGCTGGCTATTTATCACAGCAGACAGATGTTGGCATTGCTGGGAACATATGTTTGTTTTCTAGCGGTTTGGTTATCATGATTCCTGCTTCACTCTGGATTGGCACTGTGTTTGGAATTGAATTGTACCTTGGAGATTCTGAATTTTTCTTGCCTATTGAACCCTCTTGTGTGTGGATTTAAGTTTTGCCTGATGGATTTAAGTTTGTCTGGTGAAGTTATTTTGTTTGAGCAACTTTCAAGTGCCTTGTGGACTATTGGGCCATTGCTCTGTGGACTAACCTTGGTTTGCTCCTGGCTGGACTCAATTGGGACAGTTCTGGGTTTTTGGTGAAGGGAATTGCTGGGGAATATTAATAAACTCATTAGACGTGTGTGTGTGTGTGTGTGTGTGTGTGTGTGTGTGTGTGTGTGTGTGAGTGAGCGGGACAGCACACTATGTCACAAGGGATTCCCCATCTAGATGGCATGACCGCTGTAATGGTTACAGGATCACCTATTTGGATGCCACCAGAGTTAGGCAGAGAGGTCCCCTGGAAAAATCTGAAGATTCGTAACTCATTTTTGTTCAGCCAAAACCCACTATTGCCAATAGGTCAAGCTAGCCTTTCTTGGCACAATCAATTTCTGAGGCTTTCAGGAGAAAGCCAAATCCCACTATTTCTTTTTTTTTTTCTACACTATTTCTTATACGTGTAATGGGCCTTGGTGGTTAGAAAGGCATCATCTAGAAGGTCATGCACTGGCTTGCTGCATTTTTCTGACCAGGTTAATTAAATCGAATTGAAAATATTCCCACATTGAGACATTGTTCCAGATTTACATCCAGGACTGGTTATGTGCTACTCTGCAGTGAAGAAAGAGAGAGAGAGCTACTCAGCTCCCAACACCACTTTGCTTCCAGCTTTAATAGCTGAGCTCAGAGAAAACCATGACCTTCATGTTTTATTAGAAAAAGCAGTGCTAATATTACTGATTTGAAATTTTGTTTATATGCAAATTGAACACATCTATTTTCTCCCATTTCCAGAAGGGGAACCATGTTGCAGAAAAGAAACTTCCCCCCAAAGTCTTATTTTTTATTTTTATTTATTCCTTTAATTCATCTTCCACCCACCCCCCCCGCCCCCTGCCCTTCTGCTTAGACACATGCTCAAAGCAGCCAACAACATTTAAAAAAAAAAATGCAAAACATACTTTAGAGTCTAATTTACTATCATATACATTAGGAGGACTCTGTGTCCTTGGAGGCCCACAGATCCCAAAATTTATGCCCTAACTTCAAGATGTCTCCAGACTTTTGCTCAAAAATGTATTTGATATTGAAATGATTTCCAAAACAGGCGTGAAGCCAGCAAATCCCAATCTATTTACATACTCCCACGTCTTACTACTTTGAAGGTAGAAAACCACAGGAAAACTTCATAGTAAACTTAAACTTAATATACCAAAATTCCTGATCAAGAGGCAGAGACCTAACGATAGGAAAATTAGCTGGGTTTGAGTGAATCCAGGCTTCTGTGAAATAAAGTTTGAAAAACCCTAATTTAGTGGAATGACTGCAAGACTGAAAAGCTTTTTGCTACCTGCTCTACTTTAATAATTTGTTTTCTGGCTCTAAGACAACAACAACAACAACAACAACAATAATAATAATAATAATAATGGATTAAGGTCTGCCCTACCAGGTAAGTCAAAAGTCAGTTTGGATTTTGTGTCGTGGTATTTTGTGGCCTTTCTCCTCTGGCATTGCAAAACAAAGAGCAGAAATATTGCTTCTCATTTATATTATAATGAAACAAGTGCCCAGATGAGTAAGACCACCAGGAACTTCATTTTTTTTTCATTCCCCTACTAGTTGGTCAAGATGCCTATCAACCCTGACAGTAAATAACTGATCTTGAGGTTAGACAACACTTTCTGGCAATTCATCTATTCCACTCTGAACAGTCCATTTCTAGCAAGGCACCCCCTTATAAAAATACCAAAAAAACCGCCCAAAATCCTGGCCCTGTTTTACTTTCCTTTTCCCTTTCCATCACCTTTTCTTCCTACATTTTAGTTTATAAAGCCAAGCGCAGGGAGTATCTTATTTTAATAATATTCATGCTGTTCTTGGAATCATTCAGGAGGAACAGTGGGATATCATTGCTTTAATGTGTAATTCAATATACTTTCTAATGTTTGGCCATTGGCTATCACAAAATTTAAAAATAGGAGAAATGAAATAATCTACATACCCAGATCTGAAAAAGGTTTACACACTGCATGCAAAATTTAGCGAATAGAATAGAATAGAATTCCGGTTTTGTGCAGTAGCGCAGTAGCCGAGGGATCATAGGGCTCCACTCCCTATGGCTGATTTCTGCCTGCCAGGGAACCCTAAATGGGCCTGAAGTTGGCCCATAGAGGCAACACAGAAGGGGGGAAGTACCACTGATTGCGGAGAGACGGCGGTCAATCCGATCAGTTTGGGAAAAACCCTCCAGAAACCGGCAGGAGAAGAGGCTAGCTCAATTTCTGAGTCTAGCCTATAAGCAACTGAAGTCCAAAAGTACTACTTCAAGATGACTGTAAACAACGTGTTTGGAATTGGGTAAGAACAGTGATTTTCTCTCTCCTATTTGGAAATTGATTTCCTGGGGAAAAAATACCCAAGAAGCAAAAAGCCTCTGAAAGTGAGAAGGAGGGGGACTTTTGCCCCACCCTCCTGCAGACGGAAGCGACGAATTAAACTTTTCAGGGGGAATAAAAATATATTGAAATGAAAAGACTATAAAACTTAATTTGGATAAGTATGAAATTGGTGGAATCTGCTAAGATTTTCCTTTTATATTATGAAAATAGAAGTAAGTAATTGTCTATTACTGAAAGAACTGGTGCTGACATCTAGTGGTGGATGAAAACACACAACAACAGCTGCTTTACTATAGAGACTGGCAAGGCTCAGGCAAAGATAAATTTGATTTTGGTGACCTTCAATGTCTTAATAAAAAAAAAAAGAAAACATCTTGGGCTTTCTACAAAGTGAGAATTATAAACTCTAAAAAAAAAAGAATTGACCTTTCTGGATTACAAATACTAACTCAACTGTGACTCTAAAGCTATCTGCAGAGAAAGGAAAACCTTGATTTTTGGCTATCATGGAAAACCAGAGATCTGCAGAAAGAATATACCAAGAAAAAACAAATACTTTTCAGAAGGAGATCTGTGCTATGTTGCAACTAATTCAAATAACAATAATCTCAAACCACGAGGAAATTAAACATAACCTTGAAAACATAAATGAACACATCTTCAATTTAACTTTACAACATAAACATTCTCAGAAAATAAAAATAGAGAGTGAGCAGAAAAAACAGACAAGTGACTACAGGATAGAGGAGAGAGATTTCAAGATGGAATTTAACAATACAAGGAAATATGACTTAATCTCGATGGAAAAAAATTTCCAAGAAACTCTGGATATAGAAAAGACAAACTACACTTTAAGATTACAAAATAAGTTTGAGGACAAGAAAAATTTGGTAAAATGGATTTTGCCAGGAGAATTACAAGATCTTGAGAGACAAAAAATAATAAATAAAATCAAGAAAGACAAAAAGGAAAAGATTTTCAATGAACACGAAAGGGCGAAACCTTCCTATAAAAACATCTTATCTGTTTGGCCTTTTGTACCTGCAACAACCTTTATAAGATTATGGGAAGACTCTGACTCACCGAAGCATATTGAACAGGAAAGATGTTTGGCAAAAAAAAAAAAAGGCTAAAGTGAGAATTAAGAAATTAGATGATGGAAATTACCAGAGGGAGTATTTAAAAATTAAACATTTGTTTGAATATGGTTAAAGAAATAGAAAGATTTTGAATATAAATGAAGATTAGTTTAAGAGGGATGAGCCCCTAAAGTAATATAGTATGCTTTCTTTCTTTTTTCTTTTGTGTTTGTTTTTTTGACATGAGAAATATAAAAATGTTGGGATGGTTTATATAAAAGAAATGTTTTCTCTGTTTTGTCTTTTTTTCTTGTTGTTTTTTTTTTGCTCCTTTTTTTTAAAGATATGAGAAATGTAAAAATACGATGGCTTGTATGAAAAAAAAGACTTAAAGTGTAACTAATTTTGAGAAAATCTTAACCAGTAAGAAAAGTTTTGAATATTGTGGAGAAAACAAATTTAAATAAGAATGTAAACAGAACTTAAGATAAGGCAATCAAGATGATCAATGAAAAGAAGCTTTATATTGATGTAGTTATTACTTGCAGAAACATGAGAAAAATGTTTATATTTAATTGTCATTTATTTAAATAAGAATTGTATTAATTTAAGGTTGGCAAAAAAGAATATTATTGGAAGAAGAGGAAATCATGTAAAGCTATCATATGTACTATAGAATTATAGAAATTGTTATTGATTGTTTTTTAAACATTAACCCAGACAATACGATGTTTACCAAATATTAAGGTGTATGTTAAAAATCAATAAAACATATATTTTTTAAAAAAAGAATAGAATAGAATAGAGCTGGAAGGGACCTTGGAGGTCTTCTAGTCCAGCCCCCTGCTCAAGCAGGAGAACCTATACCGTCTCAGACAGGTGAATGTCTAGTCTCTTCTTAAAAATCTCCAGTGATGGAGTGCCCACAATTTCTGGGGCTAAGCTGTTCTACTGGTTGATTGTCCTCACTGTTAGGAAGTTTCTCCTTAATTCCAGGTTGCTTCTCTCCTTGATCAGTTTCCAACCATTCTTTCTCATCCTTCCCTCTGGTGCTTTGGTGAACAACCTGGCCCCTTCTGCCTTGTGGCAGCCACTCAAATACTGGAATACTGCTTTCATGTCTCCCCTATTTCTTCTTTTCTTTAGACTAGCCAAACCCAAGTCCCATAGCCGTTCTTCCTATGTTTTAGTCTCCAGGCCTTTGATCATCTTAGTTGCTCTTCTCTGAATTTTTTCCAAACTCTCAACATTTTTTTTGTGATATGGTGACCAAAATTGGCTCAGTAAAGGTCATACCTATACAGGAAAGTCAATTTTGAGACACTTATTTGAAGTAAATGAAAAATATGTCTCTGCCCTTCAGATATTACTAAAATATGCATATTAAAATGCATATTTCCCAACAATTCACAGATGAAAGGAAAGAAATTTGCATCTAGTTTATTCTTAAATCAAGGATTACTTATTTATTCTACAATTTATTTATTTATTTATTTATTTAATTGAATTTTTACCCCGCCCTTCTCCTTGCGGACTCAGGGCGGCTGACAGCCTGATAAAAACAAATACAAAAAATACCCCAATACTATCGTTAAAAAACATAATTAAAATGAAATATTAGATTTGGCCTTTGTTAATTTATAACTAGCATTGCTGCTAAGTGCAGGACTTTCTGAGGAAAATAAATCTGCCACATTATCATTGAAATTATTCCCTATTCCTTCATAACCCATCCTGTCCAGAAAGTCTCAAATCTAACTATACCATTAATAAAAACTTTGGAGCAATTTCTGAAGCAGGCATCAGGAAGGTGACATCTCAAGTGTCTTAATGTCACTGCTGAAATGGCGTGAATGCTATGATTTGCATCCTTTCCATCAGATCACCAAGGATGTCCTTGTGAAAGGTCCTTTCCTTATAATGCAATCCTGTATGGATCTATTCAAAAGTAAACTCCCTGGACTTTAATGGGTTAAAGTTTAATTAAAGGACAGATATATCAGATTCAAGAAAACTTAATAGCATCTTTGAAATCATGACTAATCAGATTTCAGTTGTACAATCTGCATATAACACATTTTCAGACACATTTATAATCTCAGTGTGAATCAGGGACTGTGGGTGGGACTGATAAAAAGGAAGTGGCATATTGGATTTCTAGGAGTCTTATCATCACTGGAACTTTTTGAAGTATGCCTTAGAATTTATTCATATAGAAATTCAAGTAGATGCATAAGCATTAGGCATTCTTCCACTCAAAAGAAGTCCAATTTTCACCTAATTAACAGTGAGGAATTTGATTGAATGGCCAAGTTCAGCATGTTAATATTTACACTAACCATTTTTAAGGATTTTTTTTCAACTCACCAAAGGAAAATTGATTCAAAAATCAATTTAAAAAACCAACATTATTAGTTAAATATGATGTTTAAAAATGCATCTTCTCAAGTGTTAAAGCACTGGCAGCCATGGTATCAATAATAACTTCTATAAAATAGTAGTAGTAGCAACAATAATTATATGCTTATATGCTTAAAATTAAAGGCAGAACAAAAAATATAAAAGAACAATTGATAAAGTAAGTACACCACGGTTTCAGAATTTCAGAATAGTAAGGAGCCATTGAATTAGAAACTTTATGAAGTGTCATAATATTAATTTCAATCCATTCAAATAGATGGGTAGGAATCTCTCTCTCTCTTTCTCTCTGTCTCTGTCTCTGTCTGTCTGTGTCTGTGTCTGTGTCTGTGTCTGTCTGTCTGTCTGTCTGTCTGTCTGTCTGTCTGTCTGTCTGTCTCTCTCTCTCTCTCTCTCTCTTACACACACACACACACACACACACACACACACACACACATTTTCATATGGCTAAGAGTCCTGAGGTAGTATCAGGCAAAGAATATTTTTCCCTCATCATTTTCCTAGGCAGCACACTGTATATACTCAACTGTTGCTTCTGAAACTGGGCTCATGTTGCATTACACTATACTTGTTTAGCTCAGTAAGTTGCATTATGTCCATTATGGCTTACTTTAAAAAATGGTTAGAAACCTGACTTAGCCACGAGCGCGACTTCAAATTGCATGTTTTAAAAAAAGGGATAGTGGGAAGTCCAAAAACAAGTACATACGTAAGTTCTGATGATGAAGTGGTTGGGTCATTGCCTTCTTCCACTAATTTTTTTGTCAATTTTCCCATCTAGCCTAGCCTTAAATAAATGACTACTGCATCAATACTGAAGTATGAGTAACCCTTGGACTGATACTGTTCATTGATAGTTTGAAGACTTGCATCCTCTTATATCCAAGCTTTAATAAATGCTCCTCTCAAAACCAACATAGCTCTTGATCTAGCACCAGTTCTTACATAACAGTTCCAGTAAATATGAATCAAAATAGCATAGGAAAAGATCACAAGCAGTAAGTCTTCTAGGCGGGAAAATTAGAATCCACAAATAAATATTGCCCTCGCTTACTTCATAAAATGATGCAAATGTAGAGATGATTTCAGCCCTTGAATTCTAATATGCAGATCAATTATATACATTTCACTTATTTTTGCAACTAGGAGGTGTACAGAAAGAGTAAAGGAACTAGATGCTTTATTTTGGGAAAAAAATAATTTGAGTAGCACTAACCACCAAACTATGCAGATCATCAGATAAATATGAGTTGCGGAAGAATTAAGAGAGGCAGCATTGCTTTCAATAAATCATTTTTCCCTGGCAGCAATGTAGTGATATGTAAAGAGGCAAAAGATTAAAAGACCCTGGCAGGTGTTTGAAATTGCCCAAAGCTGTTTATTCAGCTTTGCTGTTAAATTATTAAGGCAATAAACTTAAATTACTGATTTATAGCAAATGTGAAATATTCATTTCTGGCAATCAGCCACCTCTCTAAAATGCTGGAGTCAGCATCTTTTGAACTAATTTGCATTGTGTGTCCCCCGGTGTTCAAAGTCAGTTTTAGGTCAGTGTTATATGATATGTGAATGTGGCACATTTATAAACTTCAAATTTCATTGGAGATTGCAGAGGATAAGAAGGTTTCCATTTTCAGCAAAGAAACAAAGTCCTCATTATACTTAAATCTTCTCTCTCTCTCTCTCTCTCTCTCTCTCNTCATCTCTTCTCTCTCTCTCTCTCTCTCTCTCTCTCTCTCTCTCTCTCTCTCTCTCTCTCTCTCTCTCTCTCTCTCTCTCTCTCTCTCGCACACAGTGCTTTTTTTTGTCATAGAACGCCCAGAACAGAGTTCCGGCACCTTTTTTGGATGGAACCTTATAGGATAGGCAAGGCGGCTTGTATGATATGTGTGAGTTCCGGCACCTTTTTTGTATATATATATAAAAAAGCACTGCTCGCACACATATATAAGCAACCACTCTCCCTTAAAGTAATAGGTTCATTGACTCAGCAATTGCTGCTCCATTCAGATCATTGGATTCCACCCCGAGTATACAATAGTTTGGTCCTCCACATCGACCAAGCCATTCAAACATGGAAGTTCACAATAAAAACCATAAAGCAACTACAGCAAATCACACCTATCAGATTAGATTAAATCCCCTGGAAAGAACGGACATGGAGATTTTGGGAATTCCCCTGAACTGAAACCTGAGTGGAGAAGCTCAAGTAGTGTTGATGGCCAGGAAAGTTTTTACCAGCTTAGATCGCTCCCCTAATGACCTTGGGGTAAAAAGTGAACCCTCCATCAGAATTCCATGCAAATAATGATTGAAATGCTGAATAATTAACGCTTTCTACACTGGCTTACTTTTAAGAGACAGTTTGAAAACTTCAAAATGTGCAAAATATAAAGAAGAAAGGGTGAAGAATTTACTTAATATCTTCTGGGATTCGCATTATTATTAAACATCAAAGTCTTCTGCAGTTATTGAAAAATTCTGGCTCCATATATAAAAAAACCTACAATGCTTCCAAACCTCCCTATAGCAAGAGCTAGGTTAGTAGAAATGAAGCAGAGAATGGCTACACAATTGTGAAATGCTGTATCCATCAGGGAGGTCTTTTAAAGGCTCCCAAAGATTCATCTTTATTATACTGGTTTTCTTTGTTATTGGATCTTTGGAATGTAGATGCACATTAATTGCATTTATTTACTGGACTTTAGAATTTTTATTAGACTAGATGTTTTGATCCTACTATTAACTGCTATTAATTTTTCAGTTGTATGGCTTTTGAAATGTGCAGGTATCATATTTTAGATGTTGGAAACTGCTGCCAGAGGGCTTTTGGAACTAAAAAAAATAGCCTATTTGTATTTTAAATTTTAAAAAAAGTTGAGCTGTGAAATGTTTATGATACCATCTAATGTCAGGGACACTGCAATGCATTAGAATCAGAGACAGTATCTTTCAAGATTGAGAGATATCAGGGGCAGTTCATTGTGTCCAAGTATAACCTTGTCCCAGCAATACAGAAAACAGATTGTGGGTCATTTTGTAATAGTAAAGGTTGTGTGGGTTAGAGGAGGGTAGAGGGGAGGAATTGTCCAGTCTTAGACAATATCCATCTATGTTTTGTTCTTTCAGGACATTTTTTTCCTATAAGTGTAAACACTATAAATGTGCTCAAAAAGATGCTTGAAAACAGGAATTGATGAGTGATAAGTGGCAAGCAGAAGAGCAGGACTGAAGGCTTTCCATAATCCCCAAATGAATAGCAGTAGCACTTAGACCAGTGGTTCTCAACCTGTGGGTCGGGACCCCATTTGGGGTCGATCGACCATTTCACGGGGGTCGCCAAGCAAGGCTGTCCGCCATTTTTTTTGTCTGCCATTTTTTTCCCCTTTTCTGGCGGGTGCCTTACCTCCCTTGGGCTGGGCCCAGTGGCGGATTTAGTAGTTAGGAGGCCCGAGGCGCAAACAAATTGAGGCCCCCTCACGTAGGGAGGAAAGAAAGAAAGAGGGAGGGAGGGAGGAAAGAAAGAAAGAGGGAGGGAGGAAAGAGAGGGGGAGGGAGGGAGGAAGGAAGGAAAGAGGGGGGAGGGAGGAAAGAAAGAAACCGCGAATCCTCCCACGCGA
>NW_015386952.1:886035-913532 GCF_001527695.2 Protobothrops mucrosquamatus
CTGATTTCAGGGTGAGGCCGAGCGTCGTCGGTAGCCGAGGCTGATGGAGGAGGAAATTTCGCGCGGGGTCTGGGGAGGGAGGGAGGTCAGCAAACCTAGGAATCGGGCGCCTGATCTGATCACCGCCGTGGAGGCCCCTGAAATGTGGAGGCCCCAGGCGCGCGCCTCCTGCGCCTGTGCGGAAATCCGCCGCTGGCTGGGCCAGCTGGTGGTCGGCCTGCTCTGTCTCTGCCGCTTGCCAGCTACGCCTCGGCCGGCGCAGGGGGCAGAACCACGCATGCGCGGCGCTCCCGGGCAGGGAAAGTCCTCGACTTACGACCGGTTGGGTAGTCCCTGACTTACGACCAGTTTAGTCCTCGACTTACGACCGGTTTAGTCCTCGACTTACGACCAGTTGGGGTCGCGGCATTAAAAAGGTTGAGAACCACTGACTTAGACTTATTGCTTCACAATGCTTTACAGCCCTCTATAAGCAGTTTACAGAGTTGGTATATTGCCCCCAACAATCTGGGTCCTTATTTTACAAACCTTAGAAGGATGGAAGGCTGAGTCAACCTTGAGCTGGTCAGGATCGAATTCCTGGCAGTGAGCAGAGTCAGCCTGCAATACTGTATTCTAACTACTGCACCGCCATGGCAGAATATCCTTTCTGCTATTAAAATCAGATCATCCAATATTTGATCCAGTTGAGAATGACTATCTGTCATCTAGTTTGGACTTAAGATGGGAACAGGTCACATGATGACTGCAGATATTTGCCCTGATACCTGTCAGACTCTTTCTCTTATCTGTTTCAAAAGGTCTAATTAAAGCATTAAATGGGAAATTAGCATGTTACAATGTGAGGTACCAGCCTGTTTCTTGTTCTGATGATGATGTTGAGATTGATGTCTTTGGCCTAGCTAGGCCCCACAGATATTCATGGGGGGGGGGAATATACCAATTAAGTTGTTTCAAGGTATGTATACCTGTCTATTAAAAAAGGTTGAAGTAAAAAAAATAGTTTCTGGGAGTTTCTGGCCATCTATCTGGGCTGTCCTCACCTAAATAGCTCTTTTGTGACATGGCCAGCTTCTTACTCAATCGATGAGTATGTCCAGAACAGGCTTCTAAACTTCCAATATTTATATGGCTTCAGTCTTCTGCTTCATCTGAAACTTTCTACTGAGCAACTTCCATCCTCATAAATCAGTACTTGCAAATATCTTTTAAAATTAGAGGAGATTAAGTAATATCTGAAATGTTCTTATGTCTAATCTTTTGGATTGTGTGGTTATAGATCACACTGCCCATCTGCCTTGAATTGTGCTAGCAAATGGCTGAGTAGATGCCACAGGCCCTAGCAAATCTATTTTGGAATAAAATTTCAAAGATTTCTCCCAGTTTCAGATTTCTCCATGGGATTCAGTATCTCTAAGGAAACTCTTGGCTCATTTAGTCATTTATGAAAAGCATTGTTAAACTACAACAACAACAGACGCTCTATAAAAAATAGATGCTCATTTTTTAATTTGTATTTATTAAATTTGCTTGTTACCATCTCGCTGCAAGACAACTCTGGGCAGCTTACAAAAGCAAAATAAAACCATAATATATATACAAATGTATCAAATAACAAAAAAAATCATAATAAAATATAAATTATAACTAAAACTGAAAGATGGGGAGGAAGGAAGTAGAATGTTTGGGGTGGAGGTGGGAATTGCTATTAGTCAATCACCCACCTCCACTATGAAATTTCCCCAATGGGGCCCCAAGCCAACTGGCAGAGCCAGGTCTTCAGGCTCGTGTGGAAAGTCAGGAGGGTAAGAACCAATCTTACCTTGAGACAAGATGTTCCAAACGGCCAGGTCTGCAGCAGAAAAGATTCTTCTCTTGTATCTCGCCAGCCAGAATACCTTGAGTGATGGAATGTTTATAATCAGTGCTTTTTTTCTTTAAAAAAAAAAAAGGTGCCGTAACTCACACATTTCATACAACCTGCCTTGCCTGCCCTACAAGGTTCCATCCAAAAAAGGTGCCGGAATTTCTTTCTGGGCGTTCTATGAGAAAAAACGCCCTGTTTATAATAATAATAATAAAGTTGAAACGGACCTTGGAGGTCATCGAGTCCAACCCCCTGCTCAGGCAGGAAACCCTACACCATTTCGGATAACATTGCTTAAAAATCCCAACCATCTTGGGTGACTTCCATTAATCAAAATACTCCATGGAGCCTTAGCAAGCTTTTTAATTAGGAGTTCCTAATTGGGATTGTAAGAGGGTCAGATAGTCTTATAGATTCAATAAATGAAATTTCATTTAATAAGTGAAAAAAAAAGAAGTGACAAATTTTGTATTTGACCAATTAAATGTAAGCTTATAAACTACAATCCTTTCTCTAAAAGTCAGCTCACTTCTTAATCCTGATGTGGCGGTTAAATACCCCCCATTGCTAAAGCTGAACTACATTGTTCAGTTTTACTATGCTGACCATGCTTATGGATCTTTTGGTAGACCTACCGCATGGGTTAGGGCAGCAGGTCATCATTTTGCAAGCATTGTTGAAATAACCATTGGAATGAGAACTGCACAACTCAGAATACTTCATGGAAAGAGAGATTGAGCAAAATATGCTATTTTCCCAGATCACCACAGCCATTTCAGAAGTCATTCAAAGGCAGTGGTGGGATTCAAATATGTGAACAACTGGTTCTCTGTGTGGATGCCACTTCCGGAAGTCCATTCTGGACCTGGACAACAAAGAATTAGCTACCGGTTCTGCTGACGTGGTGCGAACTGGCTGAATCCCACCACTGTCGAAAAGAGAGAGAGAGAGAGAGAGAGAGAGAGAGAGAGAGAGAGAGAGAGAGAGAGAGAGAGAGAGAGAGAGTAACAAGGAAGGATGGGAAATAATACATTTCCCTTAGGGACAATTATTGGTGTTCGCTTGCTTTTTGATCAGCATATAAAATAACAGAGGGAAATGTCCATCTGAGTTCCCCTCATACAGTCTGGTGAATCTAAAGTCGTGGTGGGACTAAAATCATAATGGAGAAAAGCAAAAGCCAATTTTTCTATTTCTATTTTCAATTCTTCTATGGGGTCTGCCAATAAAGTGGTTCTTGTTACAGCATATAGGAATTAAACCATTTAAAGCAATTTTAAATTTAGATTAACTTAGAGAGCCAAAACCGATATTATGTTCATAGCAGGGTGTCCCTTGCTACTTTGCATAGCATCTGCTCAGTGTAATTCTCCCAGCCAATAGGCAGTCATTTAGTGAAGGGGCTTTTGGGGTAGGGGGGGGTGTTCGTTTGAAGCTTTGTTTCTTTCAGGAATTTGTACTATATACAAAGCATGTTTTTATATACATACGTGATTCAACCGAATACAAATTTACCAGATGTCACTTATAAATCAATGAAGTTAAGGAAACAAAGATGGCATTGTAACCAACTGCTATGAAGCATATTTGAGAAACTCTCCTTTACCTTCTGGCAGGAATCGATGTGAAATACTTATTGAGATGCCAAAACTACAAAAGGAGCATTTAATAACTTCTGCGCCTGAGTCATTGCAAAACAGTTTGCTGCTTGGGATGTAAAACAAGATGGCACCATTTTCTGTTTCTTGAAAACAAGAAGACTGGAAGGCATTCCTCCATCACTGCTGCTGTAGCACAGCATCCTCTAAACCAGTCTTCCTCAAGTTCCTTTAGCAACTCTAAAATGCGTGGACTTCAATTCCCAGAATTTCCCTAGCCTATTTTACTACTGCACCCCAGAACCTGTAGTATTTTAACTAATAATAGAACTGATCCTGTTCTCTTGTCTGGTGTTTTCAGAGATCTCAAGATACCTTTGGTGACAAATTGTTGCACGCTTTTCTTTAGTTTCCTGGGTTTATCTAAAATAGAAGAAAAACATAGAGCAGATATTAGAAAGTGAAAAAAGAGGTGAGCAGCCTGTTATAGTTATGATTTGTACTTTGGTGGATGGCAGAAAAGGCTGAGCTGGATGGAACAAAGAAGTGAAATGATTCCAGTGATATCATATGTAGCTGGAGCTGGAGTTTTTTTCTGCAGGTATTTTGGTTGTTTTTTAATCCCAGGTGTAACTTGTTTTAGTAGTTGTTGTATTCCTTTTTATGTAGTGGGAATATGCTTATTAAATATTCTTGCCCCCTATTCTATCAGGAGGGTAGATTCAATTCAAGAGGGAACATAAACACTACAGAATTCCACTACTGTTCATGGCTAAGTTCTACCTCCAGGGTCAAAGACACCACATCTCTGAGTAGTTCTTAGCAGGTAGCAAAGAAAGCCTGCTGGAAGGTGAGAGGGATTTTATTCTGGACACTAAGATACTTATGCTAATAAAGTAGTGTGAGCTAACATTATATACAAAATATAATTTACAAAATCTAGTATGTACAGTTTCTCTGCAGAATTTATCTGAATTAGCTGAGGATCATCAAATATTAAGTAACAACTGAAGGTGCTGCTAAAATTCAATATTTTCCCATAATGTTCTCTTGTAGAATAGTTCCCACTCATCTCAGCAAAATCTTTTATGGAGAGATGTCTGCAAAGAGTGCATGTCTATCTGTCTGTCTTCAATTCCATCTCCATTTCCACTTCCATCTTCATCTCTGTTTCTAATTTATAACCGAGATGGCTGGTCAACATAATGGTTAGAGCCTTTGACATGGGAGACCAGTATTCAAATCCCACCTGGCATTTGCCTTACCAGTAGGGGATCTTACACAAAGATCCCCGAATCCTTCATCTGCCTACTTCATATATGAAGCTGGAAAGAGCTGGATAAACAGCACCAAGGTTCTGATGATAGCAGCACAAGAAAAGGCACTAAGCACCAGATCCAGAGAAGTATGGACCAGCCACACTAGTGCAAACTATACAGAGAGGCCTCAGAGATGGTCCAACACATTGTGACAGGGTGTAAGATGTGGGAGGAAAAGCATACACTGAAGGACACAACCAAGTAGCTGGCACTGTGTACAAGAACTTCTGTGCAGTGTATGGTCTAGACCAGGGGTAGGAAACCTTGGCTCTTTTATGACTTGTGGACTTCAACTCCCAGAATTCCTGAGTCAGCATGGCTGGTTCAGGAATTCTGGGTATTGAAGTCCACAAGTCATAAAAGAGCCAAGGTTCCCTACCCTTGGTCTAGAGTCTAGACCCTCCCAAGTCCAGATGGGAGAGTCCACTGAAGGTCATGCAGAATAATAGGGCTAAGACCCTATAAGACTTTCAGATCCTAAAACACAATAGGTACTGGCCAATCAACCAGACATTGTGGTAGTAAACATGAATAGCAATAGATGTAGCAGTGCCAAGTGACAGCAATATCAGGAAGGAGTATGAGAAGCTAGAGAAGTACCAGGACCTGAAGGAGAAACTAGAGAGGATGTGGAAAGTAAAAGCCAAAGTGATCCCAGTAGTGATAGGAGCATTTGGGGCTATGATTCCTAAGCTGGGAAAGTGGCTCTCACTTTTGAGACAAACAAAGTGCATTGTGATGTGACCAGAATGAACATTAAGTTTTAGGCTGACCACATTTTTTACCCCAGTGTGGACCATTCCATGATCACCTAAGAAGAGTATATATCACAAATAGAAAAATAATTGTATTGGCAACAAACTTCAATAACAATAATATTATCTTAATAATATCATACTAATATGTTAATAATCTCCACTTAAATAGACAACAGATCATGGGTGGGCAAAAATGAAGTGGAAATGGGAGTGACTTCTGACTTTCTGCCAGCTTCCCCATTGACTTTGCTTATGGGGAAAGTGGCAGGGATGTCAGAAATAATGAACACCTGATTGCTACAGCCACAACTTTGTGAACAAAAGCAGTCTCAACTTCGGGGAAATATCAGTTTGACGGGCGTAATGGGTCCCAGATATTTTATGCATTTTTAAGTTAGTTGATTTTAGGTACCTTGATTCAAAAACTGTTGCACTACAGTGCACCATTTAGGCTAACTTGAGGGTACAAATGGACCAACAGGTAAATACAATAAGAGTTTTAGTGGTGTGTGTATGTGAATCTTTCACATCTTCATATTTTTATATGTCACTCAAGGAGGGGAAGCAGGCAACTCACTGGTATTTTTTTAAAAAAATTGTTTGATGCTGAGTGACACATATTCACAATACATATTGTATATTATTTTATTATTTTGGTTGTTCCTCCATAAACATCCATTGTACAAGGCCAGTATAGCATGCAGCCAACCTTCAATGTGATAGTAACTGAGTTATCTCATTTCCATCTCCTAAAACTTCAGTTCATTGCACCAGCACGATGGTCAGATGCCAGGGCAAGCCAGGAAAAAGAAAGGGACACAACATTCAGTCAGTGTAGCAAAAAATCCAATGAAAGATGAAAAATGAATTAAATTCCACACAACCTTTGCCCCCTTTCTGGAAAGCTTCCAAGTCTGCAAGACGCTCGTATATATTAGGATTCTTGAAATATGACAGCAGTTATACTGTATAACTGATATTAATATTTATATAGAGTTGTGGGACAATTTGGAACATGAAAAATGAGAGGGAAATTATGGGAAACGAGATCCACTAACCTTCCTTTCCTGCTTAATGAATACATGACTTTATTATTCTGTTTAATCATTAAAAGAATGAAGTGGATAAAAGAGGAATGTCAAGATGGCCACAGACTGCAAGAGCACCAGTGCCCTTGGATATTTTCTTAGCAATTGATATAAAAATTAAAGCTACTGGTTGCAGTGAATATATATTTTAAACAGCAAATGCAGGAAAGATTCTTATAAGTCTGAAGTGTGAAACTGGAGAAGGGGTTGCAAAATTAATTAGAAATCTTTGGCTACATCACAATTAATCACTTAAACTACACAACAAGGAGCACGCATCTGATGTGACAGCACATACAAGAGGGAAAAATCCCCCTTGTTACATTAAAATTAATTTGGAATTGTCCTTCTTGCAAAAAACATTGTATGGTTGTTAGGGATCTGAATATGCAAACAGGGCTAAGGTACCAGGAGTGTTAATGAACAACTGTACTGGAAGTCATAGGTGGAAGGTGGGCATTCCTTCATCTCCAGGCTAAGCATCAAGATTAATAATTTAGATGAGAGGATAGAAGGGAAACTCATCAAATTTGCAGACGAATAGCCTGCAAAGAGCCTAGAGGAACAGCCAATACTTCAGAAGATAGGCTAAAGATACAGAAGGATATTGACAGACATGGACACTGGGCCCTGTTTAACAAATTGAAATTCATGGTGAACAAAGTAAAGGTCTACATTTAGGCAAGAAAAACAAAATGCACAGGTATAGAATAGGTGATACCTGGCTCAATAGTAGTAACTGCGAAAGGGATATTGGAGTGGACAATCACTTAAATATGAGCCAGCAGTCACTGAAAAAGTTACTTATGACCGCTTTTCACAGGACTGTTGCAGCATCCCCATAGTCGTGTTCAAAATTCAGGCACATGACAACTTGCATGTATTTATGACATTTGCACTGTACCGGTGTCATGCCAGCTGGCTTCTAATAAGTAAAATCAATGGGGGAAGCCAGATTCACTTAACAACCACATGATTCACTTAACTGCAGTGATTCATTTAGCAACTGTGACAAAAAAGGTCATAAAATGGGTCACAACTCACTTAACTGTCTTGCTTAATAATGGAACCTTTGGGCTCCATTGTGGTCATAAGTCAAAGATTACCTGTATAACACTGGAATACTTTTCCACACACAGACTCATTGATATGTTACTACAAAGTTGGAGCTCCATTAAGACTAGTTCATTTCAATCCCTAATTTCTAAATACTCTTTCAAGGACTTTATAGTAAGATAGTAAGATAGTAAGAGAATTTTCACTGTAGCTCTGAGATAATAAATGCTAGGAATCAACATATCAAGCTGGGGGATACAACTGGAAAAGAGAGAGGGAAAACAAATCCTTGTAGTGCCGGAAGTCACAAAAGAGTTCAAATCTTACCATGGTTTTCTTCAGCTCAGTTTATTAGTATAAAGCTCTATCCTCTTCACTGACTTAAATTAAAAAAAAACTTGCTTCCACCAGGAATATCAACATTTGCTAGTGTGTCAAGGTTTCGGGACTTTTTACACAAGGTAGCCATGAAAATGTAGGAGAGAAAGCATATTCCAGACATAGCTATAAAGTATGAAACAGAAGGCTTTGATGGACACTTTAGACCACTAAAGTTGACAACTTCTTTAGGGTTTTCTTGGCAGTGGTAGGATTGTCTTTACAACTCCTTACCAACAATTGTTCATGACACGAAGAATCTTCAAAAAGGAAATTTGATCTTGATGCAAAACTTCTGAATAACTGTTTGGTTTGGTACAATATCAGAGGATATTTTGGGGGTCTAAATTTGAACTGAAATATGATAGCAGTGCTCCAGTATTTGAGGGGCTGCCAAAAAGAAGAAGGGGTCAACCTATTTGCCAAAGCACCAGAAGGCAAGACAAGAAACAACGGATGGAAACTAATCAAGGAGAGAAGCAACCTGGAATTAGTAAGAAACATCCTAAGTGACAACAATTAACCAGTGGAACGGCTTGCCTTCAGAAGTTGTGGGTGCTCCATCACTCGAGACTTTTAAGAAGAGACTGTACAGCCACTTGTCTGGAACGGTATAGGGTCTCCTGCTTGAACAGGGGGTTGGACTAGAAGACCTCCAGCTCCCCTCCAATTCTGTTATTCTGTTAAATAGCCAAAAATGCAGGGCAGTTGCTGAGTCCCCAAAATGGAGTCATCTGACCACAAGGTGCCCCCAGGTGTCAGAACTTTAAATCTGGGTCATAAGTACCTTTTTTCAGGTCCATTGGAACTTTAAAAATTTGCTAAGCAACCCATCGTTAAGCAAGGACTATCTGTTCAAAAGTCCAAAACAAGTGTTATCTCAATAGAACTCAGAAAGATGATAATATACCAGAAAAAATGATATTATCACCTGCTCACTAAAAGTGGGAATGAAAATAGTGACCTCTATATGATGGCATATAAGGGGAATAAATGGAGAATTTGTAAGGAATGTAATGCAAATGCTACCAAGAACTGTACAGAATGCTTATAGAGAAAAACAAGGGGCGTTACAGTCAGCCTTTTGATATGTTTTCATGCAATATCCTCGCACAAGACAGAATACAGCTACTCCTCGACTTACAACAGTTTGCTTAGTGACCATTTGAAGTTATGTCACTGAAAAAAGTGACTTATGAACATTTTTCACACTTATGACCGTTGCAGCATCACCTGATTTACATTTGGATGCTTGACAACTGACTCACATTTACTTAACAACCATGTTACTAATTTAACAACTGCAGTGATTAGTTTAACAAATGTGGCAAGAAAAGTCGCAAAAGGGGGCAAACCTCCCTTAACAAATTTCTCACTTAGCAACAGAAATTTTGGGCTCCATTATGGTCATAAGTCCACGACTACCTGTAGTAGTACGGTAGCTAAGTAGGTCTTGCCTCCCCCCACCCCCCACCCTCCATCCCCAGGCCTGCCTGTCCGCCTGGTCAGGAACATAGCAGGCTTTTCCACGGAAGAATAATTCCACCCAGCTAACAAGGGACATGCATCCACTTAGGATCGCGCTGCACTTCCCATTCCCAGCTAAATCCTCCACGATAGCGCGGTTGCATAACCCCCACCCCCCAAAAAAAATCCACGCGGCTCGATCCTCCCCCCCGCCCACCCCACTACCACTCCCGGCCTCTTCCCGGTCCAACTACTCCGGTCCGCAGACGTCACTCCGCCCGTCAATGAGCGGGGGCGGGTCCTTTGGAGGGGCGGGGAAGGGGGCGAGCCAATCCGCCAGGCGCCTGCCTTCCGGGAGCGAGGAGGCGAAGGCGGCTCCTCCCTCGGTCGACCCGACCCGGCCCGCCCATCCCCGGCTCCGTCTGCGGAGAGGGCAGAGTTCCCCGCGCGGGTGGGCGATGCCGCTCGAGCTCCTTCCAGCTGCAGGTAACGCCTGTCTGGGGCGAGGCGGGGGCTGGCGGGGCCGCGGGACGAGCAGGGCTGGCGGATCCAGGGTCCCTGCGTAGGGAAGGCGCTGCCGGGCTCCCCTGGAGAGCTGCATGCGGCGGGGAGGCTCTTCCGCGGCTCCCTCCGCCACGGCACCGCTCAGGACAAAAGGAAGCGCCGGAGGCACACCGCAAAAGCGGGGAGGGGGGCAAAATCTCTCGTGGCGGGCAGGAAGGGGTCCGGCCCTCCTCGTCACTTTTTCATGCATTTTCCCGCCTGTCCGCCCGCTCGATCGCCCCTCTTTCCTGCCCTAGCCGCTCTGCTGCCGCCGCCCGCGATCTCTGCTGCGATCTCTCCCGGGGACCTGCTTCGCCGCCCGGTCGGACTCGGCGGGAGCATCCCTTGCGCGCTCCGGGAAGAAGCCCCCGCGCAAACTTCGCGGCGCTCCCATCCGAGGAAGCCTGGCTCGCCTGTGCGAGCTGACTCCCCTCGGCCTTTTTAGCTGCCGGACAGCAATGGGTGGTTTCCGCGGCGGGTCTTTGTAAGGTGCCAACTCGGAACCGCGGCTTAAAGGACCCGGCGGTTCGCTGGCCGAAAGAACCCGCGTTAAGGTTTCCTGGTCAGTCCAGCTTAGGAACGGACTCAGTAGCCGGCCACAATGGAAATTTCCGGCTGGCAAAATGTGTAGAAAAGACCCTCCTCCGCCTTCCCATCTTGGAGGGTGGGGGGTGGGGGGTGCAGAAGTTTAAAAGAAATTTTTTGTGATGAGTTTTCGGTCACACATCAGAAAGTGTCATGTATGCCGGTGCCTTGCAAATAGCTCCTGACAAGGTCAGCGTGCTGTGTGGGATGCTTTGCTTGCATGTCATCCCATTGAACTGCATGGGACATATTTCTAAATAGGCACGCACAGGTGACATAGAATTCCCTAAGTCTTTCTGTTGAGGAGACTGCATAGGATGTGTGTGTGTGTGCGTGTGTGTGTGTGTGTTCTGAATGCAGAACAAACACACACATCCTTGGGCATAATAACACATCTCATTTGAAAAAATTTACAGTGGGTGTAAAAAATGTGAGATTGAGGGAGGGATTCATTCTGTAGAATTTCAGAACTTAGTTCCCAAAGGATGTTCTTTGCCTAGAAAAAGATGGCATTCTGCTCTTCTGTTTGGGAACCTCCATTATAGCTATGCTGAAAATTGTTATTAATCTCCTAATTACCTTTTCTCAATACTAAATTGCTTTTGTCCCAAAGGTTGGCTTTAAAACAGAAGGGAATGGCAACCATAGCATAAAAAACAAGAAGATAATTAGCCGTAGTATACCACTTTATGTATTTTTGTAGAAATCAATATAGGGGCTATTGCTATAGTAACCATGGCTGGATTGTAGACTCAACAAATTAATGTCCACCACAAATCAATTTAGTTCCCATTTCCAGAAAGGTCTTTGCTTGGGAGGCTGGTATCATCTGTTGGTCAATTCTTAATTGGTGTTTTCTTTATTTTTTCCCCATTCTTTGTTCTCCCAAGTTTAAAATATCATTAAGAAAGCTTGTTATTTAGCACAGGAATTGCAATGTTTTGCTTAAAAAACATTTCTAGTAATATAGGGCCACAGACCTGATCAGTGAAGTGAAATTGGAGACCCCTTGAGATCTGCGTTCCAGTATTTTAAGTTTTGAAAAGATTATCTAGATTCAGTAAACAAAGAGGTTGTGGTTGTTAACTTTTTTTGGTTTCCTTGAGATGATGGGCCTCAGAGTAAGAGAGAAAGTAAAAGAAAGACGATTTTAAAATGTATTTTGCAGCCAGCATTCATTACAAACCCCTCTTGGGCTTGTAATGGGCTTGTAATGGGCTCATTTGTGGTAAGTCAAGGACTACCTGTGTTTAAGATAGGCAGTCATCTACATTTTCGAAAAAAATAATAATAATTAGATTCATAGAAAATAGGGTTTGGGTTCCAAAATCTTTAAATATTGGATGCAGACATTTGCCAAAGAGTCATTTACAAAAAAATGTTTACAATAATTTAATCAGGCTATTGTTTATTACAACTTTAGTGAGTATTAAAGCCATTTAAACTACATATTTATATACAGTTGAAAAGGAGTTTTTATTTTGTTTTCTCTTCATATTGCCCCCATCTTCCCAACTACCAATATGTCACAAATGATGTACCATCTATGTGTGTTAGCAAGTAGACTACCAAATATTTGTACGTTTTAGTAAATAGATGTAAAAGAATTTTTAAAGTTGATTTGCTTCAGATAGAAGAGAATGTTTGTATCTCAGGGTTGAGTTGGTTCTTTACGCATTTATGTTGTATGTCTTTTAGATTCACAACCAGCATAATGTTGGTACTCCACATTCTTAACCAGAAGTGTGCAGAATGGCGCAGGGAGAGGTTAACCTGGACCATGATATACCACTCTTGACCCTTCCACCATATTGGGCCAAAACCATTGTGGGACTTTTTTCCATTATCTGCTTTGTGAACAGCTATGATGGAGATTTTGTCTTTGATGACTCTGAAGCTATAATCAACAATAAGGTTAGTGATGTATTGTTGTAAATAGAATTTAAAAGGACTACAGTTTTACGTGTGCTTCCAATAATTGGTTACATTAATCAGATGAAAACAGATTTAGAATACATCTCTGATTAATTAAAAAGCACACTTGAATTTAATATAACTTATTTAGAGTATACATTTGAAAAAATACAAAAGAAAATGCCTTAAATAAGTTAAAACTGTATTTTTATATTGCATTAGAAGTTATAAAATAGTACTTGAAGACAAACGTGGCCAATTATTGTATTTGTGCTCTACTTTCAACATCACAGCTGCTGCAAAGTAGAGTTATTTTTGCATTCAGTCATTCAGATGAAAAAGAACTGTGGTGCAAATATACTTTGTTAAACACATTGAGATTCGGGTTTTATAATAGGTTTTATGTACATTATATTTCTTTTTCTGATTTCCTGGTGTGTATCAATTTGTATAAATTACATCATTCACCTGAAACCTAATTTGTAGGTCTGCAATCATTTTACAAATGATGGAAAGATGTGCATGACATAAGGATAATATATACATAAGATCAGGAGTGGTACTGTCTTTGTATCCCTGATTATTCCATAATGGTGAAAGTGTATTTTTAGTGTACAGGTAATCCTCGACTTATGACCATAATGGAACCTGGCAATTGTAGTCATAAGTGTTAGCAGTTGTAAAATGGGTCATCATGTAATCAACCCAGTTTTACAAACTTTTGCGATGGTCATAAAGCGAACACCAATTGTAAAGTGAATGCTGTGGTTATTAAGGGAACTATTTTCACAGTGGTTGTTTTTTGCTGGAAATTACATTTTCAGCAAAAATGCAAATCACTATCATGTGACCAAAGGGCACCTGAAGTAGCTAAGAGAGAAAAAATACAAGTATGCATTGCCTTTTCATAAAGAAGGAGAAAAGAAATGGTTTAAATAATTTATTTCAGGAATTAATTTAAGGGTGGGCACATTCTGAAATACATGTTTTTGCGAGTTATCCACTGTCAATTCCTGGGCTCACTGCTTTACAGCTGCTACCCTGGTCATCTTTGGGGTAGGAGACAAAAGCCAAGATAATGATCATGGCCACATGATCAAAACCTTGTCTGCTTTCTGTATACATTGGAGCTTCAAAATTGAGCTTCAAAGTCATAGAGGCCATTTTTTCTTCGAATGTACCAGAGGATGGGACAAGAAACAATGGATGGAAACTAATCAAAGAGAGAAACAACCTGGAATTAAGGAGAAACTTCATAACAGTGAGAACAATTAACCAGTGAAACAGCTTGCCATCAGAAGTTGTGGTTGCTTCATCACTGGAGGCATTTAAGAAGAGACTGGACAGCCACTTGTCCAGAAATAACTTGTTTGTCTGCATCTTAGAATATGCAGGCAGTTTTAAGTGTAAATCAACAAACTTCCTTCTTCTCTAATGTGCCCTAAGGGGAGATTGGAAAAGCAGTCATGGTTAGTTTTGGGTAGAACTACTTTCAGGGAGGGAGTCCTTTGGCTGTGATGCCAAATATTTTTGAAGGGATTATTTGATTCACCCATCCAAGTGTTCTGAAAAGAGGTCTGTCTGAGTGAAATTTGTCCACCTCTAACTTCCTTCTCTGACCACCAATTCCCTCCCCCCATCTCCAAAATTTGGATCTACCACTGGTTTCATTTAACCAATATATCCTTTTTAAATCACTTCAGGGCTTAAGAGCTTAAGAAAAAATCTTGTTCAGTTTGATGAGGTACATGTAGCTACAGGTATGACTGTAATAAAGATATTTGATTAAACTCCATTAATTGGGACTGGAAAGCTGTTGTTAATGGGCATGGTTGTATATTAAAAAAAACACCACATGTCCATGCTATTAGTGACAGCAGTCCCAGCAGTCCCAGTTACCATTGTTAATCAAGGACTGCACAGGACATTGAATGACGACCTCACGTGACCACAACTTCCAATTTCCTACTTCCTACTGGCTTCTTCATTGAATTTGTTTGTGATCATTAAACAAGGACCACCTGTATAGCTTCCTTTCCTTGAGGAGCCCAGAAACAGCACCTCACCTTCTTGGACTCTGAAAGTTTTCTCAGCCATTTTGATTTCTCCACCAGCAATTAGCCCTTGTTCTTTATTTTTTACAGCAGCCAATGTTTATCCCCGCAGGGCAATCTCTGCATTGTAATGCAAGCTGTCACTGAATTTCATGGAGTTCAAACAGTCTTCCAGAGGCTTTCTGACTCATATACACATCTCTCTGTTTTGTCTTGTTTTAAAACATGGAGCAATGATTTATCTTTTCTGCGTGTAGAAAGGCAAACATTTGATCAAATAAAGCATTTGAGGCAGAGTGCCTCTCTCTGAACATGTGTTAATTAGAACAATGTGTCTTTTGCCAAATGTTGCAGTCTGCAACGCAAAGACTGCTGTTGAAAATCAAGTGTGGAGATTCTGATCCAACAGAATCATATGCACATAATTTGTCTAATGAATGTGTGCTAAGTCAAGCTGAAAGGAAAACAGGATTTTTTTTTTCATGATAGACTCCCTATAATAAGAGCACAGTTTTAGACGAATGCGTTCCCAGGATTCTTGGCCTCCTGTGACTTGTTTGTTTTTTGTTAAGTCAGATTCACACAACTGCTTCTAAAGCATATGTTCTAAGTGTTCTGATCAATATGAAAATTGTCAGCCGAGATTGAATGCCAAGGTGATGTGGCTGTCAGATCTCCTGCTCCACAGTTATCCGTATGCCAATTTCCATCGTCACTCTAAGCATTTCTATCACCTCACGTCACAAGGAAGCAAGGCGCCACAAATTCCAGGAAAGCTGAAGCCACATGTGGCTGAACTGGTAGCCAGCTGTTGTTGCAGATGGAAGTAGTGGGGGTTTTTGGCGTAGCAGAACCCAGACCTGTTCAAAATAATGTTAAGATGGATTGAACTTCGTAGTCAGGACCCAGATGTGACCAGTTTTCAGTTTAAGATGGCGGCAAGAGAGGGAGCAATTGGCCTGTCCTCATGTGTGTTTATAGATGCTTGTGCATTGATTGTTTTATTAAAGTACTTTCTTGGAGGGAGTGGACTGTTCATACTGCAAGTTGGAAGCAGGTTGGATTGGACTAGAGCAGTGCATTCTGGAGGATGGCCCTGCTTACTGCTTTATTGCACTCCCCACTTTATGGTGTTTCTACGGGCACATTTTGCAAGCCATGTTTGGTGTTGCATTCTGGACCTGGCAGCAGTTCTTTTTAATTGGGCTCCAGCTCCTAGTCTGTTTCGTATTTTCAGAGGAGTGCGCTGCTGCTGGATGCTTTTGGGGGAGCAGCTTTTGGTGGGTGCTGCTGTTGGACACTTTTTTGCTACTGCTGGGGCTTCCATTGAGGCTGTGCTGATGGAGTCCTTCCCCATTTCTTGGTTCCTTCCTGTATATCTGTGCTTTTGTTGGCCATTGTGGCTCAGGGATTTGAGTGGTAGCTGGGCAGGTGAGGGCTATAATAAGGTGCAAGCTTCTATGGGCCCCCTTTCCCCCAGAGGTCAACTTGCCTACCCTGTGGGTAGCCCTTAGAAAGAAGGAAGTAGGAAGCTGTACCTGTTTGTGGAGTCCTATTGTGAATAGGCCAATTCCTCCTTCTGGGAGTGTTGATCTGTATGAATATGTGGTAATGTGTATGAGTGTGAGATAGTGTATAGGGAAATGGGGGCTGGGTACCTTGATGGTGCTGATTACTGGTGAAATTATAGTACCTTCGGGTGCCCAGTTCCCCTCCCAAGGATGTCTGGTGAGGAAAATGGGAAGTTCCTGGTCCCTGGTCTTGGTGGACTTGATTTTGGGGATCCTGGTAGTGATGTGCATGGGGAGGGGTGGTGGGAGACAGGTAGCAAGCCACTCTCGGAGAATGTGGAACCATTGTCTTATACTAGTTTTGCAGTCCCCTCCTTGAACTCTATTCTGGTATACTGTCTGTAGACCTTCAGCAGAATGCGACAACTCGTGGCAGCCAACTCACTGCAGTCAACTCACCACAACCAACTTCCACAACCAACTCACCGTGGCCAACTCACTGCGGGACAATTTAACAATTCAATTCAATTATTTAAAATAAATTAAACGATATTTTAATTTTTGCCATTCACATTTCATTCTGTCCCTCCTTTTCATCCTTTCTTTAATGATCTATGCCACCATTTCTTTGATATTAGTATAACTCTTGTCCTGCAGTGAATTGTGCCATGGTGAATTAGCCATGGCAAGTTGTCCCACAATGAGTTGGCGATGGCAAATTGGCTGTGATGACTTGGCCATGGTAAGTTGGTCGTGGCAAGTTGGCTGTGGCGAATTGTCATAGACACACTTTCAGACCGGGACGGGTGACGATGACTCACGGTCCAGCCAGACATTATTCCGAAGGAAGTAGTCGTTAAATTAGTAACTACTCTCCCGTCTGGACCATACATAATGGCTCTGGACTGAACCAGGTCCTTACCCTTCCAATCGAAAAAGTCTTTATACGGGTCATTGCAAACCCTATACCGTAGTTGACTCTGAGACCTAGTCCCGTGTGGATGTGGTGATTGTCATCCAGTAACTCCTTCACACCCTTGCACCAGGTTGGGCTCTAGGGATCAGTTTGGAGTGTTGTACCAGCCTCCCTTTTGCACTGCAACCTCCGTACCTGAACTCCTTGACTCCATTTCTGAGTTGGCAGTTGAGTTCCACAGACGTATAGTTCTGGAGGATCTCAATCTGCCTTCTCTTGGAGTGAGGTCTGAGCTGGCTCTGGAATTCATGGCCAACATGATGACCATGGGTCTATCCTAGGTCATTCAGAGCCTGACATGGGACAGTGGTGATACTGGATCAGGTGTTCCTGATCAGTGGCTACGTGATATGAAATGGGCAAATTCTTAGTGTCTCCCTTGTTATAGTCAGATCACCCCCTGATTTCCATGGGATTCTCTAGTGCCACCATCCACTGCAGGAAGGCTGTACCCATTAGATTGGTTTGTTCCTGAAACTAATCAACCTGGATGACCTTTAGAGGGAGCTGGGGGCTGTTCCTGTTGATCTGCTACATGATCTATCTGAAGACTTGATTGTCACTTGAATAAGGGAGCAGCTGAGACTTTGGATCAGATCAGACCCATGCAACCTCTCTCTTCTCGGAGATCCCACCGCTCCCTCTGGTTTACAAAGGAATTGACAGGAAAAGAGATGTCTAGACTCTAGAGTATCGCTAGTACTCAACCAGTGGAAGAATTTGCCCAGCATCTGTCAGACAAAACTACTTGGATTTTTTTTGCTATATTAATAAGAAGAATGTAGTAAAGATGTAAAAGGTAGAAGTCTTTTTTTTTAGATAGAGGGGCCCTAATCAGTGTAGCATTCCACCACCTGCCATCATAAAATGAATTGGACTATAATTCAGATTTCCACCGATAAATTTTTCTGATGCTCCAGCAACAAACAATGCTTGAGTTATTAATTACAGTATTACAATGGCTAGAAATAGTGTTACTCTGTTTGAGGGTATCTATGTATGAAGAGGGAAGAGGACATCTTGTACCATTGGCCCTTCTTCCTACCATTAATACTCTGGAAAGGCCAACATTTTATCACATTGGGGGCCATTCAAGGTTTCAGTAAGAAACTGGTTGGCATCAAATGTCTAGAGTACTGAAATGATAATGTTTAAAATAAGAATACACTGAAGAAGACGAAAGACACTAGGAATAGTTATTTCAGCAGACTTGGCTCCACTCAGTTACCTGGCATCAGAATCCTCTATGGATAGGACTCCTGACAGGAAATCCATAAGACCTGACCCCTTGACACCAACTCCTTGGTTGTTAGATTGGATAAAGCTTTGCTGCAGTAAATCAGCTGCAAGATTGATGTCATTTTTATTGGCACAATAAAAATTGGTATTCTTACATGCTTTGGGATGCACAAGCTTTGACAAAGTGACAACTTTGTAGGTTGTTTGAGAAATTCCAGCAACCAGTCTAAGCCCTATAATATGAGGTTTGGCATCATACATGCTAGACAGAGAGGAACAACTGAAAATGAACTTCTATTATGAATATTCTGAAATTGTTGGCTGATGTCAAATGGTTTTATTTATTAACGATTTAACTTTAGCCTGTTCAACCTTATCTTTAAAATACTTTAAAAAGTATATGCATTAGAGGAAGAGTTGCGAGAGAAAGAACACCTAACTAATCAATTGTTCGTCATTATTTGTGCAGATTCCATTATTGTCTCCCTAGATCAGGGGTAGTCAACCTTGGCTCTTTTATGACTCGTGGACTTCAACTCCCAGAATTCCTGAGCCAGCACAGCTGGCTCAGGAATTCTGGGAGTTGAAGTCCACGAGTCATAAAAGAGCCAAGGTTGACTACCCCTGCCCTAGATCATTTCCAAGATTCAACAAATATATTAAGAACACAGTCCGTGTCTAAGTGTGTGGCACATTTCTCTCAGCCAGCAAACAAAAAAGTACAAGTAGCCCTTGACTTACGGGCACAATTGAGCCCAAAATTTGTGTTGCTAAGTGAAACATTTGTTAAGTGAGTTTTGCTCCATTTTACGAACTTTCTTGCCACAGCTAAGTGAATCACTGCAGTTGTTAAGTTGGGAACACAGTTGTTAAGTGACTTTGGCTGCCCCATTGAATTGCTTCTCTGAAGGTCGCAAAATGTGATTACATGACCCCGGGACATTGCAACCATCATAAATATAAACCAGTTGCCAAGTGTCCAAATTTCAATCACGTGACCATGGGGATGCTGCAGTGGTCGTAAGTGTGAAAAATGTCATAAGTCATTTTTTCCAGTATTGTAACTTTGAATGGTCCCTAAATGAACCATTGTAAGTCAGGAACTATTTGTATTGCGTACCTCAGGATTGTGCTCTGTGCTTTCTTATAGAAGAATGGTGCGGATAGCTCCATGTGCTATAAAATACCATATTTTTAGGTCTCCTCTCCCCCCCCCCAATTGACAAATCCTCTTCTCACCCATTGCCAAACATTGCAAAACATCCATGTCTGAAATTCTGTGCTCTATAGTAAACTCTTGCTACCAGCACCTAGTGTCCATCTAAGGCAGGGGTGTCAAACTCGCAACGTCATGTGACGTGTCGCGATGTGTCGCGACGTATCGCGACTTTTTGCCATTGCCGGCAATGGGGTAGGCGCGGTGTCGCTATGATGTATCCGGCCCGCGGGCCGGCAATTTGACACCCCTGATCTAAGGGATAGTACTGCTGTTTTATGCATTATCAGACCTGTCCCAGCTTTGATATTCAGGAAAGAAAGACCCTCAACTCCATTTGTAGTGAAAGATATTTTTTTATTGAAGCCAAGTAGTTACAGTGTAGCAAAGCCAGATCTTAGGATTTCCTGCACAACCCCAGTAATTTTCCCTTCTCCTAGACCCTCCCCCTTGGTCATCATGATGGTGTCCAATAACGTTCAAATTAGGTGTTTTGGTAACAGTTCCACATTTTGGCATTTCTTTGGATGGACATTTCGCATTCCATTCCCAGGCTTGGGTCTTTGGATCTCGCCATTGTTGTCTCTGGATGGCACCTCTGGTTCCTGTCATTCCCCCCTCCCTATCTTACCATTCTCCCTCCCCACATTTTATGACAGACTGCAATCAAAGCTAAGCAAAACAGGGCTGAAGCAGTTTGATGGCAGATCTGACACACATACTGAAAAGAAGCATAGTTGGCTGGGAAATTCTGGGAGTTGAAGTCTAGACATCTTAAAGTTGTCAAGCTTAAGAAACCCTGTAAAGAATCCATATGTTGAAGTAAACTTTGGATCTTGAAAGTGGATATGCCAATGGATATTTTTAATCTCTAAAGCATTATAAGACTTGTTAGTTAGCTTCCTGTCAAATCAACACTCAGAAAGATTGAATATGATGTAGACACTCATTAACTAAAACTGAAATCTAATGACAGAGTGTTTGCTGATTGACTTCCACTTATATATATATATTTAACGAGACAGGCATTTTTACAGAAGTGGTCATTGTCTTATTTGTCCAAATAAAATCCTTCCCCTATTTAAAGTAACAGGAGGTTCAGTGCAAACGCCACTGATGCCAGAATTTCATTTCAGTCTGTTTTCTGAGCTTTTGGTTTGCTTTGTCTTATTTTCATATTTATTAAGATGAAGAAAAAGCCCATGGTTATAAACTGTAGAATAAATTATTCCTGGGTGTTGTAATACTTAGGGGAGCATGCATGAATAATTTCTTATTGTTTGCATTCTGCTTTATGGATGTAATGAGACTGCCTGCTGCTTTTTGCTAAAGTTTCTATTAACGCAGAACAAATATATTAATATGTTCCTGCTATCTCTGAAGTATTTAATATGGGGGAGAAATCCTAGAAATTACAGCTCTGTGTGCTTCACCTCTCAATGAAATGCACTGATTAAATTATGATTTGCTTCTGAATAAATATGGCTAGGATCAAGCTGTACAATTATTAAGACTTTTTAAGGCTTTCAAATATAGCACATGGATCCCAACAAATCGATTTATTTCATCTTTCTCCCAATTGCTAATTATAAATATTACAGGCATACCTTGTAAACTCAGAATGTCTTCAAGAGATGGCAGGTAATTATCATTTTTAACAGTACAGAAGAAGAAAATAATTAAATACACAGGGAATACTCACAAAGATTTTATTTTATAGAAATTATTATTAAATGAAATCTAACATAATTCTTAGCCTTCCTGCTGTGGGGTATCTGTTGGAAAGCAAAGGGGTGTATCAAAAAGGCAATATGTTGGCCATAATGAATCCTTACCTTTTTCACATATCATCTCGGCTACTCAGTAATGTTCCTTCTTGTTGGTTTCACAGCACCCCAGTAATAGTAGATGAATGCTTGGATCTTCTCAAGCTTTTTTGGTAGTTACTGATGTCGTCAACATCCACGAAGTAGTGACCTCCAAAAATTCTTTTCTGACCTGTCGGTGGATAGACTTTAGCATATCCCAGGGGACGAACTCTACCTCCAACCTGATCTTCTGGAGGTTCCAGGGAAAATCAAGATAAGACTAACTAACCAACCAGAGATCCTCAGTTTTTATTATCCTCAGTTAGACGATTCTTGCTGAGGAGAGTTTTCATCAAAACTCAGATCTACTGCATGGGTAGGTACAGCTCTCTTAAGTTGGAATGCTCTTGCCTTCCTTGCCTGGTGGTGTGGAATTGACAAAGTTATTTCACATTATTTATTTCCCTGTCAGTTATATGCTAATGTGTTTTACCCCACCTTATCCAAAAGTTTTATTGAAATAAGAATGAAATTGCTCACTTGGCAGAATCTTTTTTTGTCATTGAATAAGTTTCATAGTTTGTTGTTCCAACCCAAAAGTTGTGATTGAACTTTCTAAAGGGTTATATACTGGTACATTACTGGGCACAATCCCAGTTGAACAATTCTTTTGATTTACTTCAGAGCTCAGATTCTGACACGATGATCTCATAACCATTGTTCTTTCAGGATCTAAGGGCTGATACCCCACTTGGTGATCTATGGCATCATGATTTTTGGGGGAGTAAACTCAGTAGCAATACAAGCCACAAATCTTACCGACCGCTTACTGTATTGACTTTCAGGTGAGACATTTCAGGCTACCTTAAGTTTGCTTTCTTTTGGGAGGAGGGTCATTAATGGGGATAAAATTTATTGAGATGCTGTCTATTTAGTGAAATAAAAAGTCATTTAGTGTTGTAAATATAGATTGATTTTCCCATCTGGATACATAATCTGTGAAAACAATTTTGTGTTCCTCAACCATGACCATTCTAGTATAGAATAACGTCTCTTGTTACAGTCAGAAACATCTCATAAATAAAATTTGGGCCTCATTTCTAGATTCCTAAGAACCCCGAAAGTATACTGTGCTTGCTTCCACACCCATATTAGCAACATTTTAACACAACATGTAGTTTCATTGGTGCTTGCCTTGTTCTTTTGGCTGGAAGGCTCCATTGTGTTATAGTTCTCACTGGAATATATGGTCCGCTATAGTACAGTCGCTGTCACATCCACATATTCAGAACCTCTTGGGGAAGAAGTGAGTAATCTCCAGCCTTCCTTTGTAAACCCATGGATTGGTGGTAGTGGGATAAGTCCCAATATAAGCATCTAACAAGGAAAGGTTACTTATTTATTTATAAATATAAATAAGTAAATAACTATAGCAGCATTTCCATTCAAAGTGCCATATTGCTATATATTGGATGGGGGCAAGGTTTCCACTCCTAGTTGGAGTTGCCAAGGATTAAATTTGAGAGCTTTGGCATGCAGGACACATGGTGTACCATTTATGTATTCAGTTGGCTTCAAAACCATTCTTCTTGATTGCTAGTATTTTAATGTTGCCCTGGTACAGTGGTTCAGAAACTGTTCTGGAACTCAGGTTGAATCACTGGTTGGGGAAGAAGAAAAGAAAAGTGGAAAGCATGTGAAAAAGAAGAAAGGAACAAAAACTCTAAAAAGGATCTTCTATTTCTGGGTTGAGAAGAACTTGTTTCCTACTCTCTGATGCTTCACAAACCGGGGTGCTAGTTGGTAGGCCAAGTGATAAGATGCCTGCTTTTTGCATCCCTGTTTGTCACCTTCCTTCAGTATCTCCTCTCTATACTAAGTTACACAGGCACTGCCATCTCTGCACCTAAAGCACACTTTTGGATTATTTTAACATATTCTAATTTCATTTATTCCTATTTTTAACTTCACTGTTTTCTTTTTGTCTTCCCTTGCATAGGATTAATTACCTTTTAGCTGGAGGCTTCCACCCATTGGGCTTTCATATCATCAATATAATACTCCATTGTATTATTTCTGTCTTAATTGTTGATGTCTTCTCAATATTATTGGGTGGGCTGCACTACACCAATAAAGGAAGAAGGCTCAACTTTGTCCCCAAATCCTCCCTCCTAGCGGCTTTGCTGTTTGCCGTACATCCTGTGCACACTGAATGTGTAAGTACCTAATGACTCAGGTGTTAAGAAGTGCTCAGAAACGTCAGGGTTCCATCATCTAATCTTTTGTATTCATGCAAGTTACCTTTCTTATATGCAGTCCTCCATTTGTGTGTCTGTCCACAACATACCTGATTTTATGTTGCTTGTATGTCTTTGCTTGTATGTCCTTTTCTAGTATATTATAATCCCTCAGAGAGATTTTGGTTTCAAAAGATGCCGATAATTTATATAATTATTTATTTTTTAAGTGTATCTTGATTGGCACAACGATTGCATGGTGTACCCATAATTGGGAAGATTGATGATAGCATTTTGTAGGAGAAAGTGTAAGTACTTGTATGGCAGAATCCCTAGTTTTTATGAATTCTTGGTAATCAATCTCCTACCTAAACACCCCCAAAATGTATTGCATTGGATATATCCAATGTCTTTCTTGAAACAAATTTCTCAGGAACAGTTCATATGATCTTCTTTATGTGGTTCAGGCAGAAGCAGCCCGTTGTGATCTGTTTCTTCAAAGCCAAAGCCAGTTATGGGTTCTCTGAGGAGCAAGAACTATGGTATTCATATTTTAACACTGGGAGAGCAGCCGGAGGCCTATGGTTATTTTTCCATATCATATGAAGAGGATAGCCATTCAGTGCACTTCTGAACCGAGACTTAATCTGATGCCACCATTCAGTTGTTAGTTGAGTAGTTCTTGGATGGTGACAGTTGTTTATACTAAGCAATATTTGGGACTGATTTCACATTTGGAACATGCCAATGAAGATAAGTGTTTCCATAAAACTGAGGTAAGGTAGGGAGCCAATGGTGTCTGGTTATGTTGGTGTCTGGAGACACCATTTTGCCTATCCTTGCTTACCCTTTCAGCCAGTTAACAGATGTTTTCAGGTTTGACATTTGAAACTATCCTGAAGTAATAATAAATTTCAAATTTTTACATATGATCTAGTCTTGTTTGTGACTGCCACTTACAAATGTGAAGCAATGTCTTCCTACGAAATGGTTTGCTTTTGTTTTTTTTAATGACAACTACATCTGAAATTGGTTCTGCTCAAAGGGGTTGGTAGAGTGTTGATCTGAGAAAGCACTGTGACTCTGAAACCTGTAACTCTTGGGTGTGCAGATCGGATGAAGTTCCAGCGGTTAAACAGTGGTTTACACATAAATCCCTCAGTCAATCTGGGAGGTCAAGGAGTAAAATCAGAGAGAGATATAACCTAGAGGGCGCATTTGTTCTAGAGGCTACATGTGAGTCCCATACATATTAGTATCACGCTACAGGGTTTGGGTGATAGACCTATGCTTTTTTGGTTTTTGTGAGATTCCATTTTTCCTTGGAATTAAATTGGCTATTTGACTATTTTACGATACACGTGGGGAAAAAACATTCACAGACATTGAAAGTATAGGAAATGGCCAAAGAAGGGTGGGTTGTGGGTCATAAAGAAGTTCCAGTCTTCCAGTGGACCTGAAGGCTACCCCATCTCTGAACTCATGATTCCCTGCCTTGTATCTTTTGAAGAGAAAACATCATGGCTTCTCTTCTCAGAATATTGTTGAGAGGAAGGATTTGTCTCTCTCTGTGTGATGGCTCAGTATGGTTAGGCTACACAATTCTGTGATTCTATGCCTTGTGATAGCTTAAATGGCTGTAAGTGCATTTATGCTATTATTTGTTGATAGTGTCAGGGGCACTAGAAAATAGTTTTAAAGGGGATGTGGGATAGGTTTTCTAGGAAAAAAACATCCTAGGAAAAATCATGGTAAGTTGCTATGATCATTTTGTCATCCATTGGAAATGTTTTTAATGTCCTTGAATAGCCTTTCACAACCTTGATCTCCCACCCCTCCCAAGTTAGAAAAGAAGTTTGGGGAGCTGAAGAACACATATTTGGATATAACCCCAATTGGAGAAGACTGACTCAGAGAATAAGCAAACTTATTAACTCACTTACTCTAAGAGCAAATTCCTGCAAAGGTAGGAAGTTGGGCTAGATGCTCTCTAAGGAATCCTCCAGGCCTTTTATTCTATGAATCTGAGTTTGGTCTTCAAAAACTACAGGAAGCCCTCAACCTATGACCACAATGGAGCCCAAAATTTCTGTTGTTAAGTGAGACATTTGTTAAGTGAGTTTTTCCCTATTTTATGCCTTTTCTTGCCATAGTTGTTAAGTGAATCACTTCAGTTGATAAGTTAGTAACTTAGTTGTTAAGTGAATCTGGTTTCCCTGTTGGCTTTGCTTATCAGAAAGTTATAAAAGGTGAACAATGAATCTTGGGACATAGCAATGGTCATAAATATGAACCAATTGCCAAGTATCTGAATTTTGATCACATGATTATGGGGATGCTGCAGTGATCATGACTGTGAAAAATGGTCATAGGCAGGGCTTTTTTTGTCATAGAATGCACCAGAATGAAGTTCCGACACCATTTTTTGATGGATTTTCCAGAGTTGCGTTCTTTTCCTATTGTTTCCCTTCCTATCCTTGTTTGTTTTTGAAAATGCCCCGCTGGTGGTACGGTGCGAGCGGGGTCCCCTCTGGCGCTGTCTGCCTCCTCTAGGAGGAGCCATGAGGTGCCGGAGCACCACAGCCAGAGTGTGGCTTGATTGGCTGGGTCGGACCATGTGGTGTTGAAGCCGATGGTGATGGTAGGAGACACATAAACATGGAGGCCATCTTTCACGAGAGGGTGAGTGAGCTTTTGCCTTCCCTTACAGATGGTGGGGTCTGAGGTTAAAAAGAGGCAAAGCGAGAGGAAAGAATGGCGGCTGGTGTGGAAGTTTGCCCGACAGCAAAACTTTGCTGTTTCAGTTCCTTGGGTAGTTCAAAGACTGGGATGTCTACGAAAATCTCTTTTTAGTCTTTTATACTTTATATTCAAACTGCAGAGGGGAAGAATAAGAATAAAGCCAATGTCTTGTGATTTGGATGTATTATTATTATTAATAATAATATATATTAATTATGTATTGGTCAGATGTAAAGGTAGACTTACAGAATGAGGTTTAATCAGATCTATTTATTAAATTGGGTTTAACTTAAAAGTAATCTGTTCACTGACAAAGTTTCAACTTTAATTTGTTTCAAGTCAATATCCATATTAAACTCCAAATGTAAATTTTTCCACCTTGTTTGACAACTTCTTAAAAATAATTCAATCTTTTACAAGTAACCAAATTTTGTTTTATTGGGCCAATTTTATTCCACATAGAAAGCTGACATTTCCACTCATTAAACTAAATGGGTATGCCAATGGTAAATGTCCCAAAAGATTAATAAAATGCCTTCTTGTAATTTAAAGCCACATATTGCATGGTAACATTAATAGTATTAACTTACCTTGAACAAAATCCTAGTCTTTTAGATACATTAAAAATTGAAGGATTTTTTTTTCAACTACAAAGGTAAACCTTGTAGGATAGGCAAGGGGGGTTGTATGACGTGTGTGAGTTCCAATACCTTTTTTTTAACAAAAAAAGCATGGTCATAGGTCACTTTTTTCAGTGCCATTGTAACTTGAATGGCCACTAAATGAACTGTTGTAACTTGAGGACTACCTGTATTACAGTGTATAATCACTCTTGAGAAACTACCATGTTTCCCTGAAAGTAAGACCTACCCTGAAAATAAGCCCTAGCTTGATTTTTGGGGTGGGCCTAATATAAGCCCTACCCCAAAAATAAGCCCTAGTTTTGGGGTGAGGCGCATGCCTAAAAATCAAGCTGGGGTGGAGCTTACCACTGCAACCAGGCTCCTATGGATCAACACTTGTCTCGCCGGCCCACTTCTTCTGTGGTCGAAGGAGCAGCTTCATTCTGCAGCTGAGAATGGAGCTCTGGCCTGCATTTCGCAGTCAGAGGCCATTCTGGAAGGCCTCTGCAGCCGAGAAC
>NW_015386952.1:913663-963045 GCF_001527695.2 Protobothrops mucrosquamatus
CAAACATTTGAAAATAATATATAGGTTTCTTGCAGACATTTGCTAAGGATAATTAAATGAAAACATATTTAATGTTGAAATTGTGAGGCTTCTCTAATATTGGATTAGTTGGTATCCATCTTTCATTAAAAACAAACTCATTTTCACACTTCACTGCATATTTGTGAGGAAGAGGCATAGATCACCTAGGTTGATATATGAAATTTAACATGGAACCCCAAAGCGTTTCATAGTTGCAGAAGTCCCTGGATTTTGCAAATTGTTGTATCTTCTCTCTCCTTCTTATGAGAATAGTTGAATTCTAGTTAGGGTCACCTAGTGAAGTGGGAGGGGATGAAGCATTTCATTAACTCATACTGAAATGAAAAGGTTCTCAGTCTTGGTAGCTCTGATTAAATTGGGAAAACTGTGTCCAAAATTCTGGTGTGGATGGTTGCATTAATTTAAAAGACTGTTGTTGTCTCAGTGGCGTGTAAGAGGCTCATTTACTAACGCTAAACTCTTCTTCGTTTCCTTATTAAGATTGCAGGGATCGTTGGCAGAGCAGACCTCTTGTGTGCCCTATTCTTTTTGTTATCTTTTCTTGGCTACTGCAAAGCATTTAAAGAGAGTAAGTACTTTTCCTCCTGAACATTTTTGGGTAAGCTATGCCATTTGATGATAAACATGAACATAATGCCTGAATTTGAAGACTCAGGAATAGTTTCTTTTCAGAAACCAGAATGTCCAAAATGTTATTTTGTCTATCTCACCTCTGTTCCCAACTCACCTGCATATGAGTTAACAATATTTTAATTAGCGACACCCTTGATTTTTCAATGACTGGTTGGAAGAATCGTGAAAATTTGGGCAACAAGGAGTCAAAAAAAATTGCACTATTATACATAGAAATTACATGTGATTTTTCAGAACTTATCCTGCAACATAAGTTTTACTTTATTTGGGGAAAACTTCAGTTTTGTTTTTATTTTCATCCTTGAGTCAATTTACACTCCTAGTCATTGTCCCAGTGCCATTTTCTGGGCAGGCTCATAGAAACATTTTACCATTTCTTTCTTCTGGATGTTTTTTTTTATTATTTCCAGTCTAGCATACAGTCTTGGAATAACAACAAATGTTAACCAGGTCTAAACCTGCTTAGTTTCCAAACATAGACAAACCAATCATTTCTCCATGCTGATACTCTTTTAAAGAAGCTAACTAACTCTAGGAATTCTGTGTGGACATTCCTTTAGACTGGGGGGGGGGGTTTATGTGTCCAATTTTAGCAACTTTAAGACTTGCAGACTTAATTCCCCATGCTGACTGGGGAATTTTGGGAATTGAAGTCCACAAGTCTTAAAGTTGCAAAGGTTGTACACCCCTGCTTTAGACTTCCATATATATAATCAGTAGCATACATTTTATGTACCCATGCATTATATGGTATATATACGATATTGTGTACAAACATTTAGTTAAGATGTCTTAGGTTGCTTTGAGTTTTCCTATTCTGTGTTTTCTGACTCATTTCCTTGCCTAGAAAATAAACGTTGGGTTCAGACTTGGTGCTGGGAAGGACAGGAATCCCTGACTTTGCTACCTGTTTTATTATTTGGAGGAAGGTGGGCTACCCAGTGTCTTATTTTTCACACAACAATTAGGCTTCAGCTGTAGTTAGTGTTAATGCTTAAGCAGGATCAAAGCAGCCTTTGATGTCTACTTCAGCCTTTTTCCATTCCCTCTTTCCCTCACCTGTGCAAGGATTCAAACGAAAGACAAACCCACAGCGTTTTAACAATGATGCTAGCAGAGGAAGCTATGACTGTGATAGCTCCCTCTAGCAATCAAAAATTATGCTGCCCTTTTTTCCCTTTTCAAACAGAGGGAAGAAGCAACTTGCTTCAGTTTTGCGCTTCCAAAGAAAAATAGGATGCAAAATTATTTTCATCAGGAGGAGCGAGGCTTCCCAACCAAACTAGTACTTGCTCATGATGAAGAAAATAGCTGCAGGGTTTTCTTTCATTCTTTTTTTAAATTGTTATCACATGGCCCAAATAATAACATCTTAAAATAACATAATGTTATAAAATGACATTAAAATGGAATGAAAAATCAAAGTGATACATGAATGACCACATTTTTTTAACATGATCTTTAGCACGCTGGTAAAGATCAGGGTGGTCCTCATGTGCCCCACTCTCTTTCTGTTTACCCTATTGTAAAGCCAGGAGGATTAAAAAAAAAAGATTCAAAACGATTAAAAATGAGTAAATGATTTAAAAATATCTAACTCTTAAAAAAAACACAAATAAAATACAATCACAATTAAGACCAGAATTTCTTTTGTTAAACAAGATGATTGTTACAACCTTTTTGCCATGATTGTTAAGCAAATCAGTGCAATTATTAAGCTAATCATGAGGCAAATTCAGCTTGTCCCATTGACTTTGCTTGTGGAAGTCAGCTGGGAAGGTTGCAAATGGAGGCGTTACAACCGTCATAAATTCATGTCAGTTGCCAAGCATCTGAATTTTGATCATGTGACTGCAACACTTGTAAGTCACTTTTTTCATTGTAGTTGTAGCTTTGAATGGTCTCTATATGGGTGGTTGTAAATTGAGGACTATCTGTATTTAATCAGTCTCTTTAGACTGCAACTTACAGACTTTCAACATAGTAAAAAGCTTCAGGTATAGATGTTCAGCCGAGCTTGCAATCTAAATAGACCTCTGTCTCAGGACAACTTCATTGAAACATAAAGTGAATGTATAAACTTCACAATCTTACAGTATGAACATAATCAAATTCTGTAAACTAGATTCTCTTCTATAAAATGACAGTTAAGCACTTGTGGGCATTGTATCTTTTGGAACAGGAATCAAATGCTTGCTGCAAATCTTTGGCATACATCAAGCTTGCGACCATCTGCTGAGGGTGGCAGAATGCCTTCCCACAATATGGTGTACCAGTTTAAACTAGGTTCAGGTGCCAACCATAAATGAGTTCCATTCTCTGACAGGAGATCATGGTGGGAGAAACAGCATAGTTGTAGAATGTGTGCTTCATTAAACTGATTAACACACTTGGCATCTGTTTATCTTTGGAGTCATAATTGGCACTTTTTTATTGCTTTACTTTTTCGAGGATTGAGATGCGAAAGCTACATTTATTGTTTTTGAGTGCTGCAACCTAAATCTTGGGTTTTTATAGAATATCAGGATCAATGTGTTGTCATTATCTTCCTTGCTTACTTATTAAGATGGTGGTAAGTGAAGATAGATCAGGTGTGTTTGCTTAGGAAGACACTTCAGAAGTTAGAAATCCATTCCGCGGAAGTAGCCAAGTCAGGAACTGGCTGTTTTTAAAAGAAATTTTAAAACAACCCAACATGTTGTCTACTTGGGTTGAAAATATTAAGTACATAACAAGAAAACCATGTCCTTTAGACATCTGTAATAGTACATTTAGTTTACAAAATAAAGAAAACATTTTTTATTCTTTTGAGTCCTTTTAAATTAATAAAAAGGTAAAAATAAAACAAAGATGTAATAAAAAATGCATACACGCTCTCAAAGAAAAGAAAAAATACATTGAAAGTGCTTTTTAAAACACGTGAAAATTGAAAAATATACAAAGAAAAAACATTTTAACAGTAAATAATTACAACTCTCTATATTGTTATATTTTGCAATCATAACTACTCATGTTAATTCTCTAAAGATCTGTATAGAATGTCAGTTTTTTCTCTTTTGTCTTGTCTTTTAAAATTGATAGATAAAGAAGGATCCCAGTTCTCCATCAGTTGGGTTTTGTTGAGTGTTCTCCTTGGCACCATGGCAATGCTATGCAAAGAACAAGGAGTTACAATACTGGTAATTTTAACATTTGTTGGCAACTCAATTCAGTGATAACTACAGTGTTGTACACAAAGACGCATTTCCTGTGTTTCAATATTACTCAGGATTTCTTACAATTTCAACAACTTTCTTTTGTTATGAACATTTTCAAAAGGTGCATTGCTGCTTCCCCTTATTCATTATTATCCTTGCTGTCGTGAATCACCAGACACTGTACTAAACCACAATTTGATTTAATCATGGTTTGGCTATATTGATAAAGATTTGGGTTTTCTGGAAAATCGTGGACATTTTCCTGTGCATATTAATATGATTCCAATAATGCATTCATTTCACAATCTGTAGCTCGCAGAAATATTTGAGTTACATGATTTGAAGTGAAAAAAAAAATAATTTAAGCCTATTTTATGAGATTTGAGCAGTGCATATCAAAAAATGTAAAAGCTTTGATATGTGCAGAAAAATGTTTTTCTTAGGATGTTGAACAGTAAGTTATAAAACATCATATAGCCTAGAAAGTACCAAACTTGCATTGTGGGAAATATATCTCTATACCTATAACTCTATTATCATATTAGTATGCTGTGATATAAACAATGATTTATAAGTCACAAATGACTGGATTCATCTATCAGTTTTGTGTGTGTGTGTGTGTGTGTGTGTATTAGTCTTCCATTATTGATGCCGGTATTTTCCAATAACACCGGCATCAATTTCCAGATTGATCCAGAATTCAGAATCAGCAATT
The DNA here is from genome assembly GCF_001527695.2 of Protobothrops mucrosquamatus. Taxonomy (NCBI): domain Eukaryota; kingdom Metazoa; phylum Chordata; class Lepidosauria; order Squamata; family Viperidae; genus Protobothrops; species Protobothrops mucrosquamatus. The sequence continues at coordinate 918,251 of NW_015386952.1, forward strand.
ACTGGGTAATCCAAAGCATTCACAAGAATTATGGATTTATTGTATATTTTAATCAATTTAAAATAGCAACTCTGTGCAGCTAAGATAGAGTTAAAAACACACAATATAAAATAACAATATAATAAATACATAATGGCAACTGAGCACAACCCCAATCAACAGTAAATCAGCATCACCTCACGGGCTCAACTAACCTCCTAACCCCCATTACTAAATAATGATTTACTAATGATGAAGCTATAGACTTTTGAAGAGAGTGAAGGCTTTTTGTGTGACCGCAGTCAGATCTTTTATATTATCTACAGATTTGGGAAATAGTCATTTGTTTATCCAAATTTAGATTAAACTAGGATCAAACTTTTTTACTAACTGATTAAAACAAACCACACTTGCATAAAACTGGAGTTTCCTCCAAAGTAAAATTGTAAAAAAAATATTATGTTTGGAATGTGTTCAATTCCTCAGGACAAATGTATAAGATGTTTTTCCTGCAAAACAGGGAATATTCTCATATATGCAGCAGAGCTCAGAGTTTTTATGGTTATAAATAGAGTTTAAGTTAATTATCAGATACGTTGTGAGCCCTTAATACTGGATAAAAGAGATTCTTCCTAAATATCAGTTTCTATTTGCTACACAAGTTGTGGATTTTTATTTACCACTTCCCCCTTATGTTCAACATCTCATATAACTAAGACTACAGTTCTCTCTTGTGTCATCTGAAAGTAAGTCCCTCTAAACTCAACAGGACATCACACAAACACAAAAATAATTTAAATAATATAACTATCTTCTTTCATATACATACCTTCTTTCTCTCTTTCTTACTTTGTTCTCTGTATTTTTAGGGATTAAATGCTCTGTTTGATGTTGTCGTGATCAACAGGCTCAATATTTTGGAAGTTGTTTTGAAGATACTTCGTAAGGACAAGTCAGTAGAGGTAAGTCCATTGTTAGATTGAATAAGATATTGTGTGAGATACAGGTAGTCCTTGAGTTATGACTGTAATGGAGCCTGCCCATTAGGGTTAGAAGTCTGGACAATGTTAAATGAACTGCCTCAAGTAATGGCCAGCCATCCCTACTTTCCCCTGTGCATTTGTTAAACGAATGCACGGATTGTTAAGTGGAGCTCAGGGGTGGGGAAGATCCTGGGAAGCCTAGTGCAGGCACAAGCCCACACTTCCCAGCCCTTGTTGGCTTGCATACCAACACATAGCTGATTGTCTTGCCAGCAAGAAACAATGGGGAAGGAAAAAGTTGGGCGCACCTGCCTTTCTGTAGGAGATTACCAGGCTGAGCCCATGGGAGGGGCCAAGCACATCATCAGTTTCAAGCCCCTTTGCACCCACAAGTGATCTAAGTCTAGCCCATCTTGAATTCCATTGACCCCCATCTATTTGCATTTGCTTCGATCGTTAGTAGTTCAGATTCTGGTAAAAAGTGTTAGCATGCAATAAACTTGTATTCATTTGAACCGCCTTGCTTCATGGTTACTCTCATTTGACACTTTCCTAAATTCTGTCTTTCCTCCGGCCAAGGTGCCCTGCCTTTCTGGGGCAAAAAAGGACCAGTTCCCTAGCCTTTCAAAGCTTTTTGCGCCCATCAGCTGGCTGCCCATCAGCTGGCCGTAAGTCTTGTCCCCCAGCGAGTTGTCCTGTGGTGAGTTGGCCATGATGAGTTGGCTGTGGCGAGTTGTCATAGGCCCCTTTTATGCAGGGGCTGGCTTTTACAGGACAACTTTGCAGCCCTGGAAAAAAGGGGTCCATGACAATTCGCCACAGCCAACTCACCATGGCCAACTTGCTGTGGCCATCTCGCTGCAGGACAAGTGTTACTCTAATATCAAAGAAATGGTGGAATAGAACAAATAAAGGATGCAAAAGGAGGGACAAAATGAAATGTGAATGACAAAAATTAAAATAGTTTTTATTTATTTTAAATAATTAAATTGAATTGTTAAATTATCCCACAGCAAGTTGTCCCACAGTGAGTTGGCTGTGGTGAGTTGATCACGGCGAGTTGGCCGCAGCGAGTTGGCTGCGCCAAGTTGTCCCATTCCAGCATAAAATGCAGCAGATTCAGGATGAGCTTCCCAAAACCTTTGTCTTGCTTAAACCCCTCCCTCTCCCAGAAAGCCACATTTCTTCAATAAACAAAAACAAAAGGTGGAAGGGACAGGTTTGTTGATTCCCCCGCCCAAAATTAGATGCTAAAACTAAACTTTGTGACTCTGCTCTCCACTCTCCATCCCTTTTAAAAACCTTATCTTGACTCAGGCTAAAGAAGAACCCTTCATCTCCGAAAGTTAGCTGACTAGAAATTTGTGCAACAAAATGGAGGACGCTGGATCTTTGCAAGCTTTAGCTGTCCGTCTAACTGTCTGTAGAGTCCAGCTAGGACTTAAAGGCTAGACCAGGGGTAGGCAACTTTGGCTCTTTTATGACTCGTGGACTTCAACTCCCAGAATTCCTGAGCCAGCTATGAAGTCCACGAGTCATAAAAGAGCCAAGGTTGCCTACCCCTGGGCTAGACCGTAAACTACTCTCTACAAGAGGCATGAGAGAATCAGGCTGGAGCGCTTCAGGGTCCTGTCAAGGTAGGATGGGGGGAAGAGAGAGAGGGTGCTGCAGCTGCAGCATCCCCCTGGTCTGTCATAAGGTGAATGACCGCAGGGCCCTGCAGCTGTCATAATTTTGAAGCAGAGTCGTATGTAGTTTTGGGGTGTAACTTTGAACCATCATTAGTGGGTTGTCATTTCTCAAGGAATACCTATACATCTTTTCATATACCGTAATCACTGTTTAAATGTTAGCATTAAATGTTATAACATTAACATCCTTAGAGCAATGTGACAAACTGCTCTCGAATTTAATAAATGAAAATACTGGAATCAAATACTATTTAGAATAGTTCCTTCAAAAAAAGAATATTTCTCCAAATGATTAATGGGCCACCTTTATATTGCATAATATTCTTTGATCATGACTGTGAATGCTGCTAAAACTACAGGTAGTCCTTGACTTGCAACAATTCATTTAGTGACTGTTTAAAGTTATAACAGCACTAACTTAACAACTGCAATGATTCACTGAACAACTGTGGCAAGAAAGGTCGTAAAATGTGGCAAAATTTATTTAACAAATGTCTCACTTAGCGACAGAAATTTTGAGCTCAGTTGTAGTAGTCGAGGACTGCCTGTACTTGATCATATTGATTAAGTGGCGTCTTGCCAGAATACTATAATTATATCCTTTCAGAGTCTCTCTTTCTCTTGAGCCCAACCTAAATTTTCCATGTCAAAACAATAATTAGTGCCTTATTGTTTCAGTTTAATTGTAGTTACATCATGCTATAAGTGACAGAACAGTTCATCTTTTCCTCAAGATTGTGGATTAATTAGGATAGTTTTTGCAACCTGAAATACAGAATTCTGTCATAAGAAGGTATTCAGAAGTTTATACCGTTATGACATGAAGTACGAAGTTTTTCTGTAGTACAATTTTGATCCGATAGTGTTTTACGACAAGTCAATTTATTTAGAGAACGAATAAGATCGGAACGAAAGTCGTGTAACAAAGGTAAATAAAGTCACCTTAAGTGGAGTTTTATTTTACTATCAACCTTCGTCTTACAATTTAAATCCTTATCTTATGTATTACCAACACCCCCCAAAATAGATTTCTTTGGACTTTCATTATAGCTGAGAAGTTCTTGCAAGGATTAATATTATACATATCTGTTTAGTTAGGCATCACATATAATACAAGAAGCATGGTTTTCCATAAATGTGCACATAGATTAGATATAAAGATTCTGAACTGAAATCCAAAACTTCTGGAAAGCAACAGTAGAGGAAGACAGCATAGGAGAGATTTCTCTGTGAAAATTACTCTGATTGCCCCTGTGGAAGTCATCAAATAGGTTTGTTTGTTTTCATCAAATTTCTACATTGCCATCTCACTTAAGTGACTTGTATTCTCACCAAGAGATCTGACAGCACTGCATATTTTATTTTACCTCACACTTCAATCATATTGTATGACCAATAAGGGGGGAAGTTTAATAAACAGTAAAAAAAATTAAAAATTATATATGGCTGAATGTTTTTAAAAAGCACCAAATTAAGTATCATATCAAAGCTTTAATGTGACATCTGTCCACAGCTTTTGAAACCTGACTGTTACTGTAATATTGGCTTTCTTCCTTGTTTAATTTGTTGTTTTCTCAGTTATCAAACACGGTGAATAATAGTATCTGATAACTGCCAGATATCATAAAGGATTGCATGTCATCTAACAAATTCAAAATATCATAGAATGTCTACTATTAATGTCAAATACTAAGCACCATTGATATTCTCTGTCAAATAAAATAAAAAAATATCATTCCAGGCTACTATTGAATTCTGTTACATGACAGCTATAAGTATTTTAAATATCTATCAAAGTGTAAAAAAAATTTTTTCAAATTATGAACAGTTAAAGCAATGGCAATACTATATAGGTTTGTATACATTCACATTGACATATCTGAAATAAGGGTATTGATACATGTAGAAAGTAACGTTAAATAATTTTTAAAAAAAGCTTAGCAAACTAACAAATAATATTTCCACCAAATTTCCTGCCAAAAGACTTCTCTGTTGATTTCAATAAAAGTAGAATGTTTTATTCTGTTATTAAGCTTGTGAGATATTATTTCTTAATGTTTCCTATTCTGGTGCAGTACTATAAAACAATGCTTGTTTTTAATGACATTTTATACTACCCAACTATCAAGCCAGTGCATAAATGTACAGATCAATAAAATCAAATGACACCAACATAATTCAACCAGCAGTAACACCTACATGGATGTTTCTATAATGAGGAATTGCATTTCAATATCTTTTATGGGAAAATACTGTATATAATGATAGATGCCTCCCACACTTGGTTATTCTTATACAGCTATGGAATTTAATTTGGGCCATGATTCAAACCATCTATCCTTACTAGCTTTCTGGGAAGCCTTTAAACCATGATTTATCCAAAAACCTTGGGGTTCCCCTGGGGAGCGTGCAAGATGTTCAGATGGTTGTTATTCTCCCACAATCTTGGTTATTTTAATGGCTGTTACAATTATTTTAATGAGAGCCAGTTAACTTTTCTCATTCCTATCCAGTCTGTGAATACCTATCTGCTCTGTTTCTATTTTTAAGAGTAAAAAGCAGTTAATAACTTAGATTTCTTTTTTTAATAATTATTTCCCTTTTCTTCATAGAGCCTGGTGGTGTTTAGAAAAGGACTTCTTTTCAGAATGACTCTTTTGTTATCTGGAGGAGCCACTATTCTATATGCCCGCTGGCAAATTATGGGCACAGGGCCTCCAGCATTTACAGAAGTGGATAACCCAGCTTCATTTGCAACCAGTCCTTTTGTAAGGGTAAGCTGGAAAAAATGGGGTTTTGCCAACATTAATGATTATTAGAAAAATCAGACAGTGGCACAGGGCAGTAACACAGTGAATGTACTGTGTAAATTGAGTTCCCAATTGAGTTCACTTCCAACTATGCCAATAATAGCTTAGAAAAAAAAATGTCTACCAGGGGTCTTGGAAATAGTTGCTGATCAAAATAGACAGTATGAATCTGGGTTGGACCAGGATCTCATGTAGTTGTATAAGTTCATATCAGGGCCAGCAGGGAGGAGGGGTTGAAATCAAAGAAATGAAAACAGAAGTGACCTCCCCCAGATTGAAGGGGTGTCCCTTTTAATAAAGTATACACAAGAGGCTTGGCTCCAATTGTGTGGTCATAACAGCCATGTTGAATTTTAAACTTTCCATGGGGGCCTTTGATTTATACATACATTATTTCCTAACCTTCCAAGGAACTGTAATCATCTTGACCTGCAAGGTGATTCTGATCACATCAAGATAACATTATTTTACTTACATTTCACTAACTGGTTGAGTCTTGTGAAATCTGTTTGGTTCGATTCAGTTTAAATAGCAGAAGATGTTTCCTTGAAATTCAGATTCATTTGTGAAATGTTGATTGCCCTCCCTGTTTTTGATATTCCCACAACTTCATATACACACACGCACACACATATTTTCCCTTTCATTGACAGGCTGTAAATTATAATTACTACTATTCTCTGAATGCTTGGCTGCTGCTGTGTCCCTGGTGGCTGTGTTTTGATTGGTCAATGGGCTGCGTGCCCCTTATTAAATCAATCAGTGACCGGAGAATAATTGCCCTGGTGCTTCTTTGGCTGTGCATGATTGTGCTGGCGTGCCAAGCTATGGGTTCGAAAGATGGCCAGAAGAGAAGGTAAATGCGGGTCAACATGTTAAGGTTCTCCTAAGTTGGTAAGACATTATTGCATGACATATAGCACCACTCTTCTTTGTGGAATTAGTGGAATCAATATTCTTTAGCAAATGCAGCGCCAATAAATATTTATAGCAGCACCCTCCTAATTGGGGCCCATCTTTATTTCCACTGGCCATGGGAAGAAAACCTGAAGGGGAAAGTGATGCCTTATCTTGTGAGAGGATATTTTGAGCTCCTTAACTCTGTAGGAAGTAAAAAAAATAATTTGTGCTCAGAATAACGTATAATTGATCTGCGATGTTTTTCAACACTGTTCCTCCAGCAAAACAAAAAATAAGAGACTAAAAAAATAATTATTGATATTGGCTATGTTAGTTTTAAATAGAATTTTGCCCCAGGATGATTACTCTTTCGTTGGTAAACAGATCCAGGGAAAATAATGGAAAAACATACTGTCATTTTAAACAAGTGAAAGTTGTTTGACAGAATTGAATTGTTAAATGATTTCTGTAAAAGTATTAAGGTACACTTCTGTGTTGATTAGATAATCAGTAATTATTCTCTCATTTGCACTTGTTTTAATTGACAAAAAGGACTGGGCTTCAGATTAGACATTTTCTGTGAGCACTTGCTTTGTTTCAGATTGCAATTTTTAAAACAAGAATGATTTTAAAAATAATAACCTTACGTGCATCACAGTGCTTGAATGGTTCATTGCACATCATGTATAGTTCCAAACAAACTTGCAAAAAAGGGTTGTCCTAATAATGCAAAGGAAAGGAAAGTGGGGGAATTTTTGGGGAAGAAATTGAAAGCTTTCCTTCTGTGATTTTTTTGGGAGATTATTTATGTTATACTGTAAGCCCCATTTGAAGCCAGTCACCCTGTCCCAAAACTTCCACTACTCCAACCCACATTGTTTAGGAAGGACCCGTTTCTACAGAAGGTTTTTCAATAGACAATTGAAAAGACCAGGAGACCAAAGAATAAATATGTAGTTTATTTATCTTAACACCCATCTATCCCTCCACATACATACACACTTTCTGTTCTGCAGATTTTTTTTACTACAGACATCTTAGATATTTTTCTTCACTGTATTATGTTTGGATATTTACATTTTTCTTGATAGTGATATTTTTCTAAGCCATCAAAATGTGTTTTGTTCCAGATATGCAGCACTGCATGTTCCTAGGAAATATCTAGGACTAGTCTTTAATATCCCCAAAACATTAAAAGGAAATAACTGTATTTAGGCAGTTGCTGTTGTGTCCTGTCATCTGAAATCCTACACATTGATATGGTGGGGGGAAAAAACAAAACAGAGAGCCATGGTTCATGATTAAAAAAAAAAAAAAAGCAAAATATCTTGTAATAAACCTGAGAAACTCATAGTTAAATAGTAGTCATCCTGTAGAGCTCTTCTACAGAGGTAACAATTTCTTCAAAATAAAGAGAATAGTTTCGATCTTCATCTTGCCTAGTTAGAATTATTAGATTGAATCATTTCTTTCTAAATGGTTTGTAATCCTTTAATACTGGAAGTTAAGGACCATGCTGAGAAGCCTATGTGATTTTCCCCCATGATGACTCTTTCTGGGGAATGGAAACTTAGACAAATGGCAATATGTGTTTGAATTTCTTGTATCATAATATTGTAGTGAGAGTTTCATTACATGTTGTAAAATATTTTTTTCCTCTGCATTTCAGAATCCTTACCCTGGGATTGGGATTTCTCATCCTTCCTTTTCTTCCTGCAAGTAACCTATTTTTTAGAGTTGGGTTTGTTATTGCCGAGAGAGTCACCTATCTCCCCAGTATTGGTTACTGCATATTGATTACATACGGATTTTGTCTGTTGTGTAAACAAGCTAACAAAAAGGTACAAACAACATTATCCTAACGGTTGACAAAATGGANGCACTCGGAGGCTCCAGTTAGTCCAGAATGCAGCCGCGCGGGCGGTGATGGGAGTGACTCGTCGCTCCCATGTAACGCCGCTGTTGCGCGAGCTGCACTGGCTGCCGGTGGCTTTCCGGGTGCGCTTCAAGGTGTTGATTATCATCTTTAAAGCGCTCCATGGCATCGGACCTGGTTATCTCCGAGACCGCCTTCTGCCACAGATTACCTCTCATCGGCCGATACGCTCCCACAGAGAGGGTCTCCTCAGGGTGCCGTCAGCCAGACAGTGCCGGCTGGCGACCCCCAGGGGGAGGGCCTTCTTGGTTGGAGCCCCCACCCTATGGAACGAACTACCCCCAGAGATCCGGGTGATTCCGGATCTCCCCTCCTTCCGCCGCACCCTCAAGACATGGCTATTTAAGCTAGCAGGTCTGGCCTAAGGGATATTTTAATTTGGTTTTAAAACAATTTTAAAAAGAAAGGCCAATTAATATTTTGTTTTAATTACATTTTAAATTTAGTATTTATTGTATTTTGTATCTGTTTTTAAATGGCTGTAAGCCGCCCTGAGTCCGCTGGGAGAAGGGCGGGGTAGAAATTTAAATAATAAATAAATAAATAAATAAATAAATTTCTCTGTGAAAATTACTCTGATTGCCCCTGTGGAAGTCATCAAATAGGTTTGTTTGTTTTCATCAAATTTCTACATTGCCATCTCACTTAAGTGACTTGTATTCTCACCAAGAGATCTGACAGCACTGCATATTTTATTTTACCTCACACTTCAATCATATTGTATGTCCAATAAGGGGGGAAGTTTAATAAACAGTAAAAAAAATTAAAGATTATATATGGCTGAATGTTTTTAAAAAGCACCAAATTAAGTATCATATCAAAGCTTTAATGTGACATCTGTCCACAGCTTTTGAAACCTGACTGTTACTGTAATATTGGCTTTCTTCCTTGTTTAATTTGTTGTTTTCTCAGTTATCAAACACGGTGAATAATAGTATCTGATAACTGCCAGATATCATAAAGGATTGCATGTCATCTAACAAATTCAAAATATCATAGAATGTCTACTATTAATGTCAAATACTAAACACCATTGATATTCTCTGTCAAATAAAATAAAAAAATATCATTCCAGGCTACTATTGAATTCTGTTACATGACAGCTATAAGTATTTTAAATATCTATCAAAGTGTAAAAATATTTTTTTTTCAAATTATGAACAGTTAAAACAATGACAATACTATATAGGTTTGTATACATTCACATTGACATATCTGAAATAAGGGTATTGATACATTTAGAAAGTAACGTTAAATAATTTTAAAAAAAGCTTAGCAAACTAACAAATAATATTTCCACCAAATTTCCTTCCAAAAGACTTCTCTGTTGATTTCAATAAAAGTAGAATCTTTTATTCTGTTATTAAGCTTGTGAGATAGATAAGCATTGAAATTTATAGAATTATTTCTTAATGTTTCCTATTCTGGTGCAGTACTATAAAACAATGCTTGTTTTTAATGACATTTTATACTACCCAACTATCAAGCCAGTGCATAAATGTACAGATCAATAAAATCAAATGACACCAACATAATTCAACCAGCAGTAACACCTACATGGATGTTTCTATAATGAGGAATTGCATTTCAATATCTTTTATGGCAAAATACTGTATATAATGATAGATGCCTCCCACACTTGGTTATTCTTATACAGCTATGGAATTTAATTTGGGCCATGATTCAAACCATCTATCCTTACTAGCTTTCTGGGAAGCCTTTAAACCATGATTTATCCAAAAACCTTGGGGTTCCCCTGGGGAGCAAGCAGGATGTTCAAATGGTTGTTGTTCTCCCACAATCTTGGTTATTTTAATGGCTGTTACAATTATTTTAATGAGAGCCAGTTAACTTTTCTCATTCCTATCCAGTCTGTGCATACCTATCTGCTCTGTTTCTATTTTTAAGAGTAAAAAGCAGTTAATAACTTAGATTTCTTTTTTTTAATAATTATTTCCCTTTTCTTCATAGAGCCTGGTGGTGTTTAGAAAAGGACTTCTTTTCAGAATGACTCTTTTGTTATCTGGAGGAGCCTCTATTCTATATGCCCGCTGGCAAATTATGGGCACAGGGCCTCCAGCATTTACAGAAGTGGATAACCCAGCTTCATTTGCAACCAGTCTTTTTGTAAGGGTAAGCTGGAAAAAATGGGGTTTTGCCAACATTAATGATTATTCAAAAGATCAGACAGTGGCACAGGGCAGTAACACAGTGAATGTACTGTGTAAATTGAGTTCCCAATTGAGTTCACTTCCAACTATGCCAATAATAGTTTAGGAAAAAAAATGTCTACCAGGGGTCTTGGAAATAGTTGCTGATCAAAATAGACAGTATGAATCTGGGTTGGACCAGGATCTCATGTAGTTGTATAAGTTCATATCAGGGCCAGCAGGGAGGAGGGGTTGGAATCAAAGAAATGAAAACAGAAGTGACCTCCCCCAGATTGAAGGGGTGTCCCTTTTAATAACGTATACACAAGAGGCTTGACTCCAATTGTGTGGTCATAACAGCCATCTTGAATTTTAAACTTTCCATGGGGGCCTTTGATTTATACATACATTATTTCCTAACCTTCCAAGGAACTGTAATCATCTTGACCTGCAAGGTGATTCTGATCACATCAAGATAACATTATTTTACTTACATTTCACTAACTGGTTGAGTCTTGTGAAATCTGTTTGGTTCGATTCAGTTTAAATAGCAGAAGATGTTTCCTTGAAATTCAGATTCATTTGTGAAACGTTGATTGCCCTCCCTGTTTTTGATATTCCCACAACCTCATATACACACACGCACACACATATTTTTCCTTTCATTGACAGGTTGTAAATTATAATTACTACTATTCTCTGAATGCTTGGCTGCTGCTGTGTCCCTGGTGGCTGTGTTTTGATTGGTCAATGGGCTGCGTGCCCCTTATTAAATCAGTCAGTGACCGGAGAATAATTGCCCTGGTGCTTCTTTGGCTGTGCCTGATTGTGCTGGTGTGCCAAGCTATGGGTTCGAAAGATGGCCAGAAGAGAAGGTAAATGCGGGTCAACATGTTAAGGCTCTCCTAAGTTGGTAAGACATTATTGCATGATATATAGCACCACTCTTCTTTGTGGAATTAGTGGAATCAATATTCTTTAGCAAATGCAGCGCCAATAAATATTTATAGCAGCACCCTCCTAATTGGGGCCCATCTTTATTTCCACTGGCCATGGGAAGAAAACCTGAAGGGGAAAGTGATGCCTTATCTTGTGAGAGGATATTTTGAGCTCCTTAACTCTGTAGGAAGTAAAAAAAATAATTTGTGCTCAGAATAACGTATAATTGATCTGCGATGTTTTTCAACACTGTTCCTCCAGCAAAACAAAAAATAAGAGACTAAAAAAATAATTATTGATATTGGCTGTGTTAGTTTTAAATGGAATTTTGCCCCAGGATGATTACTCTTTCGTTGGTAAACAGATCTAGGGAAAATAATGGAAAAACATACTATCATTTTAAACAAGTGAAAGTTGTTTGACAGAATTGAATTGTTAAATGATTTCTGTAAAAGTGTTAAGGTACATTTCTGTGTTGATTAGATAATCAGTAATTATTCTCTCATTTGCACTTGTTTTAATTGACAAAAAGGACTGGGCTTCAGATTAGACATTTTCTGTGAGCACTTGCTTTGTTTCAGATTGCAATATTTAAAACAAGAATGATTTAAAAAATAATAATCTTATGTGCATCATAGTGCTTGAATGGTTCATTGCACATCATGTATAGTTCCAAACAAAATTGCAAGGAAGGGTTGTCCTAATAATGCAAAGGAAAGGAAAGTGGGGAAAATTTTGGGGAAGAAATTGAAAGCTTTCCTTCTGTGATTTTTTTTGAGATTATTTATGTTATACTGTAAGCCCCATTTGAAGCCAGTCACCCTGTCCCAAAACTTCCACTACTCCAACCCACATTGTTTAGGAAGGACCCGTTTCTACAGAAGGTTTTTCAATAGACAATTGAAAAGACCAGGAGACCAAAGAATAAATATGTAGTTTATTTATCTTAACACCCATCTATCCCTCCACATACATGCACACTTTCTGTTCTGCAGATTTTTTTTACTACAGACATCTTAGATATTTTTCTTCACTGTATTATGTTTGGATATTTACATTTTTCTTGATAGTGATATTTTTCTAAGCCATCAAAATGTGTTTTGTTCCAGATATGCAGCACTGCATGTTCCTAGGAAATATCTAGGACTAGTCTTTAATATCCCCAAAACATTAAAAGGAAATAACTGTATTTAGGCAGTTGCTGTTGTGTCTTGTCATCTGAAATCCTACACATTGATATGGTGGGGGAAAAAAACAAAACAGAGAGCCATGGTTCATGATTAAAAAAAAAAAAAAAGCAAAATATCTTGTAATAAACCTGAGAAACTCATAGTTAAATAGTAGTCATCCTGTAGAGCTCTTCTACAGAGGTAACAATTTCTTCAAAATAAAGAGAATAGTTTCGATCTTCATCTTGCCTAGTTAGAATTATTAGATTGAATCATTTCTTTCTAAATGGTTTGTAATCCTTTAATACTGGAAGTTAAGGACCATGCTGAGAAGCCTATGTGATTTTCCCCCATGATGACTCTTTCTGGGGAATGGAAACTTAGACAAATGGCAATATGCATTTGAATTTCTTGTATCATAATATTGTAGTGAGAGTTTCATTACATGTTGTAAAATAATTTTTTCCTCTGCATTTCAGAATCCTTACTCTGGGATTGGGATTTCTCATCCTTCCTTTTCTTCCTGCAAGTAACCTATTTTTTAGAGTTGGGTTTGTTATTGCCGAGAGAGTCACCTATCTCCCCAGTATTGGTTACTGCATATTGATTACATACGGATTTTGTCTGTTGTGTAAACAAGCTAACAAAAAGGTACAAACAACATTATCCTAACGGTTGACAAAATGGAAAAGAGATTTAAAAGCTGAGGTTTTTAATATGTGTCTTCTTTCTCAAGAAATTGTTGGTTGCTGCTCTGCTGGGTCTCTTATTGATAAATGTGTGGCGTTCCATCATCCGTAGTAACCAATGGAGATCGGAGGAGCAGCTTTTTAGAAGTGCTTTGTCTGTTTGTCCACTGAATGCCAAAGTAAGCTTTTGCATTTTCTAAAAATAATAATTCTATTGTTCTATTATTGTAAATAATTATCATTTCTGGTATTTACCTTCTTGCACAATCACCTTGGGAGTATTCTCTATTATATCAGCAGTTTTAATAATCAAAACATTTAGTGAAGGTATTTATTCCTAATGATTTATCTTAGTTCAATTGTTTTCTGTATACATTTTATTACTTCATTTCCTAATTGGAAAACGACCATAGGAAGAAAAATCCTATACATTCTATAAAACATCCAAGATCACATTAAAACCGTTTTTAAAATAAGTAGTGAACAATGCTTCAAGTCCTATTTAGTGATACAGTTGCTGTGTTAGTGATAGCTAATAAGAATAATATCATATTTCCTGAATAAGAAAACAAGAACATCTTCATTGCGTGTTTAGCGACGATGTCACACCAAATTTTATTGATTGGATATAGGCACACTCATTAGCACAGTCTCGATTTCTGAAATGCCATGGGCATCGTGCCTGAATTAAAGTTTTGCCTTCATGCCTTAAATTATTTTTGCTTCTCCATCACTAGAATTAATTTGACTATTGTTGATGTCTGAGTTAGGTAAAAAACTCCGAAGATTACATGATCTTTTGTGATGCAGTGGTGTGTGGCACACAGTCACCAGCTGTATAGCATTTTTGAAGAGTAATAAATCCAGTGAACATGTGGCTTTGGGGCATACATATCCCTTGTCATGTAGACCAACAACTTCAAATGCTGTTTTATACATTTTTTGATCTGAATGTTCTGTTCATAGGAAGGATCTGTGAATAAATTATGCTGTTTTACTTCTAAGCTTAACAGTTCCTAAACTAATATTGTTAGGAGTGAAATGGTTTATTTATTTACTTATGAGCACAAGATGGTAGCAGATAATTCAGAATTTGTGTTATTTGTGCAGAGGTGCTTCTTCAAAAATTGGATTAATCCCTGATTTTCTGCATTATTAAGAACTGGATGTTGTTAATAAAGCTGTTAATAATATATTGTATTCACCGGGCACAAATGTTATATGATCTTCATCCTCCTCTCATTACAGTTGTTATGTCTAAAATGTGAGCAATGGAACTTTTACTTTTCTATCTTAAGTCTTCCTCTAGAATATGTCAAAAGGCAGGTTAATGAGAGAGAATCTGGAATATAAGTTTCAATATGAACAAAATGTAATATTGTAAGTCAATTCAAAATAGGAAAAAAGTCAGTTCTATAAAGAGCTAGCATTCTGCTTAGATTGTCACATCCAACAATAGATTTTCCTTTTAGTGTTCTGTAGAGATATGGGCATATAGAAGTAATTATAATACATTTTTATAGTATCTGGCATTATGTTTTAATATTTCTTGAAACAGGGGACCCATTTTCATGTTAATTTGGAGTACAGTTCCCACCAAGACAAAATGTGAAAATATATAGACTGTATAATCATATTCTAACACACAGCTGAACTTAGTCTTTTATACATTTGTTGCAGAAAGCAATCCATTCTAATCACAAAACTTAAATATGTAACTCCTGATTTTGTTTTCTTAATTACAAAGGTTGTAATTCTTAGATTTAATTTTGAAACCATAATATTTATTTGAGATTGACTACATGAAAAAGTACAGTTATAGAGCAAATTAAAATATAGTAAAATTAAATCTGACATAAGCATTCCAGCCAATTGTCAGTATCAGCATCAGTTTGATTTTCATTTGGAAATTACTTGACTTAGATGTGTAATTAAAACGCGATCTTAATAGTCACTTTCTGAATAGCATTTCCATTATCAAAGAAAAGGTTCCATACCCAAACCAATTAACCATTGAGAATTTTTTTTCATTCTCCAACAAATTGCAGCATGGATATCTGATAGAAAAATACCTTTGAGCTTTCAAACAAGCTAGAACTCTGCAGCACCTTAACTAGCTTGGAAACTAGGATGCATACAGTTGTAGCATTTCTCCTGGAGTTGTCCACCAGGTGTTCATGAAGGTTTTGATAAGGATATGGTCATTGAAAGTGGTGGTGGGTGAAGATAAACTCTGGGTCTTATTAAGTGTTCCTGATATATGGCTGGTGACCAGAGCCTCTACACTTAAAGCTAAGAGCTCTTTCAATACTCTATCGCTTTTTTTTCTCCTAGCTGTTGTTTTATCAAGGATCAAACAAAAATCTGCCTCTTGCATAATAATTTGGTTTTTTGGATAGGCATACCAAGCATCATGTTAAAATACAAGAATAAAAAATTCACGTTTATTGAAATTGTTATAATTGTCCAAATCAAATTTCTGTAAACCAAAAGTCATATGCATTGAAAGAATGTCACTGGCTAGAATGATATAGTTCTGATCTTTGCTTTCAGGTCCATTATAATGTTGGCAAAAACTTAGCCGATAATGGCAATCAAAGTGCTGCAATCAGCTACTACAGAGAGGCTGTAAGGTATGGATGATTTGGGGTGCTTTTTTTTTTTTAATGTTGGTTTGGTTAAAAAAGCAGAAAGCAGATACAGGGTAAGAACCTGACTATTCAGAAAGATCATCAGCAGTGATGATAGAATATTGTACAGAATACAGAATAAAACATTAATTTAAGGAAATACATTCTAAGCCAGTGGTGGCGAACCTATGGCACGGGTGCCAGAGGCGGCACTCAGAGCCCTCTCTGTGGGCATGTGCGCTGTCACTCCAGTCCTAGGCCTTCAGCTGGGTTTTATAAAACCTTTTCGCTTTAGGCCTCCGCCGCCGTGTACAAAAAAAAAGGTTCAATCAATCAATTTCAACTTCTCGCAGGGAAAAAAAAAGATCTTGCAAAGTTGGAATTGATTGATTGAACTTTTTAGTCCCACCCAGTCTGCTGTTACCACTGCAGCCACGCCCACCCAATGGGCCACACCCACCCAATAGGCCATACCCACCCAGCACCCGCCGATGCATAAGTGGGTTTTGGGTTGCAGTTTGGGCACTCAGTCTCTAAAAGGTTCGCCATCACCGTTCTAAGCCATGTTTGTTTTAACTATGTGTTCTTGAATGAACCGTTCTGTTTTAGTACGTACTTAATGTTAAACAATATACCATGTTACAGTGGCTGGGATTTTATAGTGCACTAAGGTAAATCTAGTTTAATAAAATAAAATAAAATAAAATAAAATAAAAGGGGCTTAGCAGAATTTGGAAACTAACACAGTGATTTAAAAATATTGGTGATGTGGCCCAGGAAAAATACTTTATAAACATCAACTGTATTAACTAGATAAAGTTACATATCTGTAAAATTTGAAGACAGATTTGGACATTAACACCACATTTTATTACTCATCCTCAAATAATGAGGATGTTTAGTTCCAGACTTTAATTAACGGCGAAGCTATGCTTCCTGTTATTGTCCTCAGGACAGGTAGTCCTTGACTTACAGCCACAATTGGGGCCAGAATTTCTGTTGCTAAGCAAGGTATCTGCTAAATCAGTCAGGTCTGATTTTACAACCTTCTTTACCACGGATGTTAGGTGAATTGTTGCAGTTGTTAAGCGAATCAGGCTTCCCTCCATTGACTTTGTTAGAAGCTAGTAGGGAAGGTTGCAAATGGGACTCAGCAACCATCATCAATGATTGTCAAGCTCTTAAATTTTGATCACGTGACCATGGAGATGCTGAGATGGTCATAAGTACAATGACCAGTTTGTAACCTTAAAGGCTGCTAAACGAATGGTTGTAAGTCGGAGACTACCTATACAACCATTAGCGAGCAATAAAGCATTGCTGAGATCAAAGCCAGGCTATACAAAAATGCATGTAAACAGAAACCGTTGCTTTTGAAGTTTATTTGGGAGGCTTTTCCTTCTTCTCCATCTTGTTTCATTTTGATTTGGGATGCGGGTGTTCAGTAGTCAGATGTTGAGGGCAATTTAATACATGCTTGACTGTGCCGACATCTGTTCTTCAATTGATATAAAAATGACAGGTGGAAGAGAAGAATTGTGGCTGTGTAGACAAATAAAATTAGGAGAGCTGGCTCCTTTGACTAAGTAATTCTTTTATTTGTTTTTGTCTTTTCAATCCCAGATTGAATCCTAAATACGTTCACGCCATGAACAACTTGGGAAATATCTTGAAAGAAAAAAATGAACTTCATGAAGCTGAAGAACTTCTCTCACTAGCTGTTCAAATACAGTATGTTTTAAACACCAAAATCTAGCTGTGGATCATCAACATATTGTTGTATTACGGATGAAGGCAAATATTGTGGAATTATCTGGATCTTTTCTTAGTTAATTTTCTGAAATATACTCTGTGATGCAGTTATGTGTAAAGTGTTTCATTAGAGGAAACTCTAGAACATTCTTCCTCCAGATTACACAAAGCTGTCTTTTTCAGGCTGTTTTTCATAAATTGTTATGCTGTGGCCTAGACCCAAAAAGTATGGTCAAGATAAGAAAAGATTCCAGAATTTCTCAAAACTTTTCTTGCTTGGAATGAAGTACTTTGCCTGCCTCTAGAGTAAATTTGGTCTTAAAGGATGTGCAAATAGTGCAGCTACTACAAAATGGAGTTATATTATTTCTTGTCGTATACTTTGGGGACCAGTGCCATTGGCTAATAGTTTGCTTCTTTGGCATATGTAGGAGTTAGACTGAAGATACCTGAAGGACAATCCCTTCCTTATTCAAATGCCCTTCTTTAGATCCCACCAACAAGAGAAGTTAGGTTAATTCGAACATAGAACAAGTATTTTCTGCACTTAATCTTACTTAACCAAAAGTCCGAGAAGCAATGAGAACAAATGAGAGTGGTTTCTGGATTATAGAACATGTTTTCCTTCTCTTTAGTTGTAGGGAAAATCTATTCAGCCTGGCTTTAAGTGCATTATCTCTATTTTTTGTATTTAAATTATTCTCCCCTCCCCCTTGTCCTTAATGTACTATGTTATTACATTATTGTTTGTTTGTTTTTAAAAAAACCTTAAATTGCTTTACAGTTTTAAATTCAGATTGCATTTTTAATTTTATAAATAAGTAAGGGACATCAAAGCTGTCATGTACTTATTATGCTAAAATGTTCACAACTCTCTTTGCCTAGGCCTGATTTTGCAGCAGCCTGGATGAATTTAGGGATAGTGCAGAATAGCTTAAGAAGGTATGAAGAAGCAGAGAAAAGCTACTGGACTGCAATTAGACACAGGAAAAAATACCCAGATTGTTACTATAATCTAGGACGCTTAGTAAGTGTACTTATTTATCTTTCTGCTAATGATCCTAGATCAGCCTTTCTCAACCTTAGCAACTTTAAGTTGTCTGGTCGTCAACTCCCAGCATTCCCCAGCAAGCAACACCTGGGAGTTGAAGTCCACACACCTTAAAGTTGCCAAGGTCAAGAAACACTGTCCTAGATACGTAAGATGCGGTGAGTTTTGAATGTTGATCAGTTGCTTATTAGAGAGTACCTTCTTGGACTTTGGATTTGTTTAGGAAGATTCTTTAGGGTCTTTCACACACTGAAGTTGCAGTCTTACTTTTAATAGAAGTGAATTATAAATTAGGATTGCATCAGAGCGAATGTAAACCGAACCTCACTTTGTAACTTCTGGTTTCCCAGAAATGCTCAAGTAAAGACTCTTATTGAGGAACTAGATGTTTCTTGTACTATATATACAAGAATATACAATATGTAAAACTGTATATTAAAGTGGTGAAAATTAGAAGCACACTGTGTCCTATATCAGGGGTACCCACCCCTGGTCCATGGACCAACACCAATCAGTGGCATGCCAGAAACCGATCCGTGCAAACAAGTGAAGCTCCATCTGCAGGATGTAGAACCATGCCCACTCCGATCCACAGAAAAACTTCTCTCCACAAAACTGGTCCCTGGTAGCCAAAAGATTGGGGGCTGCTGTCCTATATAATTACTATAGTACAGGTAGTCCTCGACTTACAACAGTTCATGTAGTGACTGTTCAAAGTTACAACAACATTGAAAAACGTAGACTTATGACCATTTTTCACAGTTACATTTGCAGGCACCCCCTTGGGTCCCATAATCAAAATTCAGATGCTTGGCAACTGGTTCCTATTTATGACGGTTGCAGTATCCTGGAGTCACGTGATTAGCTTTTGTGACCATCTGACAAGCAAAGTCAATGGGGAAGCCAGATTCACTTAACAACCAGGTTATTAACTTATCAGCTGCGAGGATTTATTTAACAACTGTGGAAAAAAAGTTGTAAAACGGGGCAAAACCTACGTAACAAATGTCTCACTTAACAACAGAAATTTTGGACTCAATTGTGGTCGTACGTCGAGGACTACCTGTGATTGAACCATCTAAAAGTCTAGGGAGAAATGGAGAAAAAGCCTAAGGAGACTATTAATTGAACAATAGTAGGGATAAATGCTCTTTAACAAAATTAGTAATAAATTAGCAGATATACCGATACCACTGCTAATTTTCTCCGAACTGTTCTTGGCAGTCTTTTGGGGAGAAGGGTCAATTCTCCCTTTCCTATTAACCCTCACAAAATTGGGGGGAAGAGTAATTTTATTTCTTAATGTTTTACTATCATGCAAAAAATTAGCACCAACTAGGGATCGGTGATGCCTTGTGAATGCCATAGATTGCTATATTATGCGTCCACAAGACCTAAAGCCCCTTTTTGATCTCTGTTGCTACACAAAACTCAAATTCTCCCCAAACCTGAAAATGTGAGTTTCCCCCCTCTCCAGAAGTGTCCTGGGAGCTCCTGGAACTACAAAAACCATGCTTGAGGTTGTGGATTATAAACTATGGATAGATCATCTGTGTCCTATTTCCAAACCAACCTTGATATTCCAGACAGTAACTGGATAAATGTAAATAATAG
Organism: Protobothrops mucrosquamatus; assembly: GCF_001527695.2. Taxonomy (NCBI): domain Eukaryota; kingdom Metazoa; phylum Chordata; class Lepidosauria; order Squamata; family Viperidae; genus Protobothrops; species Protobothrops mucrosquamatus. Next base: position 938,544 of record NW_015386952.1, read on the forward strand.
GCAAATTTTGCCTGGCTGTTACTCTTATTCTGGTGGTTTTTCTTTGTGGTTTTGTTTGATTGTTTTGCTTGCTTGTTTGCTTTGTACTCCAACATGTAAGACAGGTAGAATAAAGAAGCTTATATCAGTTGGAAAAGCCAGTTTCTTCAATCAATAAACACCAATCTTCCTTCTAAAATAAAAGCGCAGAATGTTGGGCTATTTGAATGTTAGGGCAATACAGCCCTTCTGATTTAAGTATGAGGGATACTTTGGGACATTCTCCATGCTTTTGGAGGGTGCAGAAGCACTGACCCACAATGTGGGCACGACCCTGGAAAAAGACACAGCTTCTTAAAAGAATTGCACACGGGGGCTGTGTGAGATCCTGTGTGCTCTGAAGCCCCTCTTAATGGCCAAATCCAAAGCAGAACACAGCACCAAGGCATACAGACTTTTTGTAAGCAGAAGGTCTGTAGACAATGGGGAAAATGTTCAGAAAATATATAAATCCTCTACCCTGTACACAATTATGTGCAGTTCTTAGTGTAAAATTATTTTTCTCACATTTGACCTTTACAAAACACTGTCCTGGAATTATCACTATTCACATTGCAGATTTAGTTGGTATGCAGCGACTCTCCTACAGTGGGACCTGAACAAGGGCTACTTTTCTTAACTTGTTATCTCATGGCCAATTGTGTTACTTTCAGTATGCTGATCTAAATCGCCACATAGATGCACTGAATGCCTGGAGAAACGCCACAGTGCTGAAACCACAACATAGCTTGGCTTGGAACAATATGATTATATTGCTCGACAATACAGGTACAATATGCTTTTTTTTCCCAGAATATTTTTTTTTTCTGAATCTTGTTTAGATCTCCAGCCCATTGTTTTCTGCTACATGAAGTGGGGCTCTAGTTCTAAAATAGAAACTAGAATGTCACCAACCCAAGATTTTACAGCTGCTGTAAAACGGCATCTCTCACAAACTGTACATAAGCTTGCCATTGCAAAATGTTGAACGTGCCAGAAGTGTGTCTTTAGAAATCGGTTTTCCATTTGTATCAATGTCTTGGTTCATGGTGTTCCAAAATACTTTTGTAAGTAATGATTCGGTACTTGGGGGAGGCAGAATCTCAGAATTAAACAAGAAATAAATTTATTATTACATTCTAGTGTTTGAAATCATAACAGATGTAGAGATTTCGGGCAACCATCTTTTGAAAAGACTCACAATGTATTATGTCAGTTTTATCTCACAATGGATTGGATCTTTGTATCAAATTAATTGATTAAGAGTCCTAATTTGATTAGCATTAAAAAAAATTCAATAAAAAAGAAAGGGTCATCCTAGTAGTACTTGTCAGTTTACTAATCAACTAGAAAATCTTTCATTCTGCTGGTGGTTCCCTCTGTTCTTTTTCTCCAACAGCCTTCAGAAAATTCACAAAACCTTTTATTTCATGTTGGTGTTCTTCAGTTTATTTCTGTGTTTGATATGAACATTTCTTAATCTGGTTATATTCACATTCTGATCATGAACATGTTTTAAATGCATAGTAGCCAAACATTTATATCATACTTTACCTCTAGAAAAAATACAGTGCAAATTTTAATGCCCTGCTCTTCACTTGCAATTCATTTTTTATTATTTGATCTGTTCTTGCTTTCTTTAAGGAAAATAGCTAAGCATTTTATTTTGATTAAAAACAGCTATTCACCCTTGTTCCATCTCGCTCTCTCCTTTAATTTGTTCCTAGGGAACCTGGCACAAGCAGAAACTGTTGGAAGGGAAGCTTTGGAGTTAATACCAAATGATCATTCTCTTATGTTTTCGCTGGCAAATGTACTGGGGAAATCACAGAAATATAAGGTAAAGCATTTTTCTAACCATAATTTGTAGATAGTTCTCCTACAAATCTTATTTCTCAATGATTCGGAGATTAGGTATGTCCTCAGAAATGTGACTCACTGAAAAAATTGGCAGTGGATTTAATTTGGAAACCAACATACAAAATATGTATTTTTATGCAGACTTGTGGGTTTGTTTGTTTTTTCAAAATTACAGGGGAAAGAAATCTTAAGAGAAATTGTGTCCTGTCCAAATGGCCTTGCCAGATTATGGGATGACATTTCCTAAACAGCTGTTACCAGGCAATTTCATTTTATTTTTTTTTACTTGACTAAACTGGGTTTTTTTTTTATTAAGGGGTAGATAGAAATATACAAGCAGGAGTCTCTTCCAGAACAATCCAAAATCCAGATACAAATATGTCTCAGTTATTACGATTAATTATTGTATGCAAAAAGCTCAAACCATAAATATAGAAAAAAAAACTATTTTGTTCAACAAATTTTTGAACTTGATGATACTTTTTAGATAGCTTGTTGTAGTAAAAAATAGCATCAATTTCAAAAATAGTTTGAAGTACAGAATTGTTTTTTGTTCCTATTTTAATTATGATAAAAACATTTAAAACAATGTAAGTTGCACGCGGCTACAGTTTTCTTGATCTTACCTATTAAACAATAACTTTCTTTTAACAAAAGGAAATTGGCTTAAATATAATCTTTAAAGCCTTAAGGATGTCATCCATGAAGGATCTGTAAGCTTTACAGAAATCATTTTGAAAAATGAATCATGAAAACCGCCCACTGCTTTCAATTGTTCGGACTAAGGCAGGTTATTTGCAGCCACAGGGAAAATAGAAAATTAAGAAGAGTTTTATGAACAGATATGAAACAAAAGTTTGTTAGAGAAATAATGAAAATTATTTTGCCAAGCTATAAATTGTTCTCGTTCTCTCTCTCTCTCTCTCTCTCTCTCTCTCTCTCTCTCTCTCTCTCTCTCTCTCTCTCTCTCTCTCTCTCTCTCTCTCTCTCTCTCTTTGTTTGTGTGTCTGTCTGTGTGAGAGAGATTTTCCTGTAAAAATGCTGTTACAGTTTATCAATGAAGTATGCGAATGCACCTCAAATAGAAATACTGTAATGTCTTAGAAGTAATTAAATCCCAAAATCCAGATGATCTCTAGAGAGCAGCAAAAGGCAGGATTTGATACCTGTTTTCTGCAATTTAGAGGTGGTCTGGATTTTTGTAGCCCAGATCTGATAACTTTAGATTTATACCATCAATTTTCTTTGAGACTAAATTTATTTGAATGTGTTGGTTTTAAGTAGTGATTTGTATGAACCTTTGGTTTCTAATGCAGCCCACAAGTGTTTTTGTGTTCTTACCAACACTGAAGTAATTACAGTCTAATTGACAGCAACTACCAACCAACAGCTGGATTGGCCTGTGAATTATATTGTCCGTATCTCCATTAGAGAGAAATGGAAGTGTGAATGCACGTGAAAAAAATAGGGTGACATAATCACATTAATTGACCATAGAGCATGAGGTAATTGGGAGTGTTTGGTTGCACTTGACATTGTAGGCACTACAAAAATAGCTTGTCCTGTTGATCTCTTTTTCTGAATTATTCAGGAATCTGAAGCTTTGTTCCACAAGGCAATTAAAGCCAATCCAACGGCTGCCAGTTACCATGGCAATTTGGGTAAGACATTTTATAGCTCCCCTGGTGCAAACTTTTTTTTAAAAATTCAGACACTGGTTGAATTTTTTTTTTCACATTCAGTGTCTTGCAGGCATTCTTCTGCTAGCTAGATTTCTCGTCCGCCTGCTTGCTAAGCAAATTGCCAAAAGATACTGGAGTTCTTAGAGCAGGTTTCCAATAGTATCAAGCCGATCACATTGTATGACCAGACCTACCAGGCAGGCTGCCTGCTGCAACCCAGAGGTGGTGTATGTTAGTGGTGGCAAATTGTCCTGTGCTTGCAAATCACAATAAGCCCTCCTGATAAAAATAGCCATTTATGGCTCTAGCACAATCTACTCTTGTCATTCCTTGGCCTGTGTAGCTCCAAACATGTCTGCTCCAGCTGGCTACAGAGCAGGCTGCCACTGTGCCGACAGCCAACCAAATGTTTTAATGTTTTCTAAATAATTGGCAAGACTGTCTATTCGTCAACAACGCTGCTAACAAAAAAATCCCTTTTGCTGTTTCAGCTGTACTGTACCATCGCTGGGGAAATTTTGACTTAGCCAAGAAACACTATGAAGTCTCTCTGAAGCTTGACCCCACAGCAGCTGGGACCAGGGAAAACTATAGTCTTTTAAAAAAGAAACTGGATCAACTGCAAAAAAAAAAAGATGATGTGTGAGGTTTCGTCTCGGGCTTTGAATGCAGATTGCATACACTGATGGGTAACGTGGCTACTGATCACCAGCGAGAGGCGTTGTCACCCAGGACTACAGAACACAACAACATGGGACATTGAGATGTTTCTTGAAATTTAGCGTTAGAATTTGAAAGGGGAAAAAAGACCCTAGTTTAGAACATTTTATTTAGAAAATTAAAAGGGCTTGCTTCTCCTTTTCAGGTTGTTTTTTTTTTTTGAACCAGTGATGAAATCGGATGAATATTTATACAGATATCCAGTCATTTGCACTGGTAGAGTCCACGTTAAAATAAAGAGTTGGAGATATTCTTCAGCAGAGCGTGTGAACGGAAAACTGTTCAGTTCAGAAATGGAAATGGATGGTAACTGAAGATGGGCTCCAGCACGAGTCCAAGAGCTCGGAAGAGTAAATCTCTGGTTCCGGTGACCAACTCAAATTCGATTTTGCATTATTATACTGGGACACGTATATTTGCCTTCATTTGTGGATGGTAACTGTTCACTTTCAATAGGAATTCCAGTGCAGTACTGGTATAGTCCTTGACTTACAACCACAATTGGGACTGTAATTTTAGTTCCAAAAGAGATGTAGTTATTAAGTGAGACATCATGTGACTGGATCCACGTTTACAACCATTTACCATGGACACTAAGCAAATTACACAGTTTTTAAGCAAACCTGGCTCCCCCAATTGACTTGGCTTGTGGGAAGCCCGCTGGGAAGTTGCAAATTGTTATTAGGTGATCGCAAGATGATGCAACTATCATCCATGCGAACCAGTTGCCAAGAGCCCAGATTGCAATTACATGATTGCAGAGGTGGCAGGAGGGTCGTAACTGCAGGGTGAGGGGAGATTGTAAGGAAGATTTTTTGAGGCTGTCATAACTTTGCGCTGTCATTAAACAGACAGTTGTAAGTCAAAGACTATCTGTATGAAATATTACCTTGTAATAAGGACAACACTTTGAGCAGTGAAATTGATGTGTACTTTTATGAAGAGATTATTTGCTTCAATAACACACAAGGTGAAGTTTCTTTTATCTGGCCAGGCTTTAATTGCTGTCCGTGAGTTGTAAATAAACCTGCTGAACATGAGATACAGCAGGTCGAGATTTTTCCACTGCAAGAAGTCTTTGAATTCATACTGCTCCTAGGTTCAAGTATTTGCTAAGTTAAAGTCAGTGTTTGACTAGGGTATAAAAAAGGGCTTGCTATTTTGAAGTTGGAAAAATGAGGGTGCCTGGAAGGTTGCATAAAAAGAATTTAAACACTTAAACTGGGTAATGATCAATACAACTTCAGACAAAGAGGCTTTTTACTCTGGGTTTGATATATTGGTGTCTGTTTTTGTGGTCCTATGAACAGCTTAAATCCATACAATTTCTTGATGATTCTTCATTTCTTCTTGGTGAGTGTAGAGATTCTAAAAACATACTCTAAGGTCACCTGTTAGTATTATATCTAACTTTGTCTAGTAGCTTAAGGATCAGGAAATAGTTTGTTGTTCCATGTCCATATTTATTCTTGGTGTATTTTTCTGTGCTGAAGACAAAGAAAAGGATATGCACTGAGCCAGGAAAGTGAAAAAGAAATAAATATAGTATGATGTGCATGTATTTTATTCTAGAATCTTAGTCCCCAGTTTCAGCTTCTTCTAAAAGTAGGACCACTATGGAGAGAGGAGTTTTAACGGATTCTTTAGCGTCATGATTTCTGTATTGGGGATTCCACACACTTTATTTAAAAAATTCAAACAAATAGATTCTATTCAGCCTTGTGCTGTTTTAGCCATCATGGATTTTTTTAGATATTAATATTCCATCAGACAAGATAGTTATAGAGCAGGGTTGCCAATCCCTGGTCCATGGAATGGCACCAGACCACGGCCTATCAGTAACCGGGACATGCAAGCAAGGGAAATCCCACCTGTGCGCACACAGGATCCAGGCAGCGCATGAAACCATGCCCCCTCCCCCCCCAGTCTGGAGAAAAATTGCCCTCCACAGAACTGATTCTTGGCACATGAAAGGTTGAGGGCCACTGTGATAGAGAATATTTTAAATATCTAGAAAGCCCACATGCCATATTCATTTCATTACAGATTCTGGAATAAAGTAAGTGTGTTCCTTATTTATTTTTCATTTTCCATTATTGAAGACACAGTCAAATGCTGCCTTTCTTCCTGCTGATATATATATCTCCAGATAGTTGTTACATCAGATTCATGCTCATTCAATAATAAGAGCAATTTTCTTGGAATGGAAACCTCTATATTTTGCAAAGCACATAGCTTGATGCTGTCAATTTTGAGGATACCATGATACTGTAATTTTGTTTTTTTCAACTTTAAATATGTTCGGGTTCTCTCATTTATTCAACATTAGATGAACAGATTCAAGACAGAGATATAACCATTTCTGTAGTACTTGCATATATTAAGCTACAACTGTTTATTCAGATTATTTTCCCATATACACTTCAATTTATATGTTTGTGTACAAGTACTAAGGATCTCTTGGTGTTCAAAAGTCTATTGTTTTAATTTTTTTAAAAAAAATAATGATGTCGATATCAATCTTGTCAGACAAAATATCTGATTAGATAATAGAATTCAGTGTCACAGGTTGTAAAAGCTTTATGATTCTAAAAATCCATTTGGTAATTGAGTTTTTCCTGACCTACATCATTTCAACAAGGCTTCAATTATAAAAGTTTCTAGATTTTAAAATACTCCTAGCATTTGATAATAATTTATGGCAAAACTGAATTTGCTTGATCATAAGTAGCACAATTTATTCTGTTATGGGAAGACGGGGGCAAAGAAACACTTTTCAAGATTTTACAGCCACACTGCAAAATGAGAGAGAGAGAGAGATTTTATTTCTTACTGGTTCTTTTCCTAGTAGTGCAGTCTTAGGCCAGCCCATGTGACCATCACAGATGGTTACTAGAACAGAAACTGTCCCATTTTATCAGTCTTACTAGCTGGACCAGATAGGAATTGCAACCAGATGAGCAAATTCCATTCTGTTATAAAGCTACGTTAACAGAATCTTGCAAGTCTGAAAGCACCATTCTCCTACCATTTTTACAGCCCAAAAATTAGGGTCTCTTCTGAACATCTTCCTTGCTCACTATCCAGCTGTGGACGATGCTGTCTCTTATCTGATCATTCCCTAGGCAGCATTTCTTGGCCATTCCTTCCAAGGTCTTTCCCACATACTATTATATATGTAGAGGATCACTTGATTATGAACAATTAAAAGTTGACTTTGGCTAAAATATTTATAATAAAATAATATAGGATATAAGATCATGCTCTTTAAAACAATAGATCAAGAGAATCCTTCCATAGGCTTCATTATAGAACAATTGTCACGAAAGTTATCCATTTTCTCTTTTCTATATACTGGTTATCTCCTTTCCCTTTTACTTGTTTCCAACTGTCTCTTTCTCTTCTGTAATTTCTTCTCTTCGCATTCTTTCTGCCTACTTAAATCTAACCCTTTATTTGCTTTAATTGAAGCCAAATTAATACTGTATTTATCATATCAATAATAACTGGATATTACGATAGAATTGGACAAAATATTTCCAGTTTGAATAGAAATGGCCTCAAAATTCCTTCTTTCAGGGTGGAAGCAGTTGTTTTGAGTTCACACAAGCTCTTCCAACTTTGTTAGAAATTTTCCAAGTTGCATTTGAAGCTCAAAATATTTGACCCCAATTTGAAATACTTTCCTATTTGACAGCCCATGTCAAATTCAGAACAAATATTTCAAAGACAATGTAGGGAGGTTTCAACCTTAAATTTGTTCTAATCTGAGACATTTTGCACAACCCTAATTGCTGATCATTGTATCATTGCTTTTCATTATGTGTTCTGAATTAGAAAATCAAGACATTATAAGGTGAAGTTTTTTTTAAATTTATGGGGTTTAAAATTTTTATATTTTAGTCTTTGTTTATATTACCAAAAGTATAATTTCTTGTTTTTTTTTAAAAAAAATACCAATTAGTTAAATTACTGCCCCAAATCATATAGAATTATTGTAAATCCTTGCAGAAGTTCCTTGTAAAAGTTTACATACATAAAAATCTTGAATTCAGCATGCTTGAAATTATAGGTCTTTGCAGGAGCTAATTTCAACAAGCACAATAGGATACAATTGATGTGTTGTGTGAGATGAGGCAATTGGGTTAATCCAAACCATGATTCAGTTAGCCAGCATTTGCATGTGACACAACTCAGACCAAGAATAAACCAGCAGGGATGCTGGATCAGTAGTTAATTCCCTTTCTAAAAGAGTTGTAAAATGCATGTGGTTGCAAACATATTGAGTACTCAAAGTGACATGTTTAATGTGTTCTTGTTAGTTTGTATGTGTACATATGGGTTTTTAGATGAGATGTAAATGATTTTACTTTTGAATATAATTATTACAACTAATAATTTATTTTGGAGTTATTTGAATAGCATTTTAAAACACTATAAAAGTACATTACACCTCATAAGATCTCTGGGATATGTTAGGGTTAATTCTAGTATATCAAGAAAGGCATTTGAATGACTTGCCTAATTCAGAGATCCCCAACCTTTTGAGTGCCAGGGACCGGTTCCGTGGAGAGAGGTTTTTCCACAGACTGGAGGGACGTGGTTTTGTGTGCTGTCTGCATCTCGTGGATGGGGATTTGCTTGTTTCTGTGGCCCGGTTGCTGGCATGCCGCAGCCTGGTACTGGTCCACGGACTGGGGGTTGGGGACCCCTGGCCTAATTCATTCACTAATTATTCATGAGTATCACAAGTGTTGGTCACATAGATCCATAATGGAATATTCATGTGTCATTATTTGCTTCTGGTAATACCCAAGAGTCTTGTGATTGTATTAATTTCCAGTTGCGGTAAAAATTCCAGCAGTTACCTATGAGGAACATACATCTTTCCTACTTGGTCTACTCAGAAACATCGGCAGAAAGGATTAAAAAAAAAAATTAAGATTGTCTCTGCATGGCTGAAGCCCTGCCTTTTTTTGGTTGGGGGTTGCAACACCTATCAAAAGCATTGGACTTCAATTGCACAGGCATACTCTTGACTTACTGATACTCCCTTCCCCTAGCCTAGAGACAGCCCTGTTTTTCTATACAGCTTATCTTCTTAGAGATGGCTACTTGCCCTTGCAAAATATTTATTTTGACATAGATATTAGTGAGTGCTTATTAACCTTTCCTGGGACAGGTGTGAAACTGGCAGGCTACTTGTTTATGGCCTTGGCCATGGCAGCATAGGACATTTTGTTACTGATCTGGTGTCAAATTTGTGAGAGATTTACATCTTGTTTTTTTAATTACTGCCTGCCAATTTCAGTGGGATTTAGAGCAAAAGTACATATTATGCACTAGATGTTTAAAAGAAACCTTAGAAGGTGATGATTGATGGGAGGGAAGGCAATAGGGAGGATAGGAACATTTAATCAATTTTCTTGCTACATTTGTTTTTTGCACAAAAACTGTCCGTATGTCAAGCTGCTTTGATTGGCAAATAACAAATCAACCTGATGATTTAGGATGCAATTAATAAGCCTCTTTCAAACATTCCTTCAGACTTCTAGTTTCTGTATAGTATGGCACTCAATGCCTTATTTGCAACTGGATGGATCGTGGTTTGCTCTCCAGTGAAATGCATAGGATCAGGCTATAAATCATGTCTTTTTCTAAAATGAAATAATAGCTGTTATTTCAGTTATAAATTCCTTTGCTGTTTATAATATCTTTGAGGATTGCAGCTCAAGGTTTACAGGTGCTTGCAAGTTTTTGCTCTGAACTTTAATCTGATAACAAATTGGGATCCCCTGTACAGGTAGTCCTCAACTTACGACCACAACTGAGCCCAAAATTTCTGTTGCTAAGTGAGACATTTGTTAAGTGAATTTTCCCCATTCTCCAACCTTTTTTTGCCATAGTTGTTAAGTGAATCACTGAAGTTACGTTAGTAACATGTTGGTTAAGTGAATCTGGCTTTCCCATTAACTTTGCTTGTCAGAAGGTCGCAAAAGATAATCAGATGACTGTGGGACATTGCAACTGTCATAAATATGAGTCAGTTGTCAAGTGTCTGAATTTTGATCGTGTGACCATATGGATGCTGCAATGGTCATAAGTGTGAAAAACGGTCATAAGTCACTTTTCTCAGTGCCATTATAACTTTGAATGGTCACTAAATGAACTGTTGTAAGTTGAGGACCACCTGTACTATATGGTTCACTTTTGGTAAATTTCATGCCATGATACTTAGGATTAAGTAAAATTTTGCTAAAGTTCCAATCCTATATATAGTTTGCTGGGAGTCTCCATTGGCATTTGTAAATATGGTGGTATCTTGGTACTTGTCATTAATCCATTCTGGGAGGAGCAACGAGTACTAAAAATAAGTACTGAGCAACCCATGTGACCTACTCCGTGACCCTTTATATCGGCCAGAAGAAGTAGCAAGTCTTGAGGCAGCCGATGCCAGCAAGTTCTACCTTGCACATTGAGTACTGGGAGAAAGATGAGTACTGGGACAAGATTTTAGTTTCAAAATGCATCAAGTACCAAATTTTACGAATTTTGAAGCAGCCGAGTACCAAGATATGACTATATTAAATTGGTTGTAAGAATTGTAGCTGTTTGTTGTAAATATTAACAATTTTGTAAGTATGGATTTTGCACAGACATAATGGGGTTTCTGTGTGTATTAGAACGCACAGAATTATCTAGTTAGTTTGATGATATGTTCAATGTTTGTTTGTCTATGATACATTATAAGTTTATTCAGGGAGCCCTTGTTAAGCTGTAATAAAAATTTAGTAATAAAAATGCATGAAGCCTCTAAATGTAGTGTCTTACATGGATGGATTGATGGATGTCTTCATGGAAGTCCTTCAAGGTTAATAATTACAATATTGGTGCAGCATGTTATTTTGGGTTTGTGCCTGAGCAAGTCTTAAATTTCAAATCAGCATCTCTCACAGTGTGAAACTGACTTCTGCCCAAGGTTTAGATAATTAATTCCTAGCTCTATAGAGGTGTTTTTTTACTTATGATCCACCACTTAGCAATCTTTCAAACCTACGACAGACTCTTCCCCCCAAAAGGTACTTACAACACCCGGTTCTGAAGTTCTGACAGTTTCTGGCAAAATCATTCCCTAGTGAACAATGGGTTTGCTTAAAGACCACAGTGATTTGCTGAGTGACTGCCATAAAAAGAGGTAATAAAATAGGTCACATGGGTGACCTGCTTTATGATTATCACAGCTTACAACTGTGGTGGGGAGGCTCCATTACTGTTGTAAGTCGAGGATTACTTGTATCTTGTAGTTTCACCCAGGAACTTAAAATGCACATTGTATTTCCTTACAGTGTACAAGCTTCCAAATGCACAGATTTACAAGCTTCCTTTACAGCAACGGCTCCCAACTGTTTCTATACCCCTAGAACGCTTCTGATATATTCTCGCACTCCTTACAAAAGTTTGAAATAATGGCAACAAATTATACATATACACTATAATTTTGAAAACCCAAGTTTTCGCACCCCGTGGAATATTGCCTCGCACCCCTAGGGGGTGCAAGCACCCCCGGTTGAGAACCCCTGCTTTACAGTATCCCCTAAAGAGCTTCCATAGCTGAACTAAAGTCTTCCCAGTGCTAGTCTGTACTAGACCAGCTCCTGGATCAAGAACATTTTTTAGACACACTGCAAAGTTCAACACTTCTGTGAATATTGCTGCAAATGGCTTCTGTTTCTCATAAGAAAAGAAATACCTTATTCAGAGAAGCAGTGGCTTTCCAGCTCAGTGGTGTCACTACTGTTTGCAACCGCATTCTGTATTTCAGGCAGGATTTTTTACTAGCTCCCAGACACCCTTGCCTGAAATTTAAATACTTAACAAAGATTGTTCAGCAAAGCCTCTCTTCACCATGAATGCATCTTTCCTTTAGGCCCTAAAGTTTAGGGTGAAAGTAATGATTGCAGTCATGTGAATGTATCAAGACAACAGAAAGCAGACATACCGTGGCTACTATAACATAGAAGCCCATTCATAAAAAAGCTGTTACAGTGAATTTGGCCAGTATTCATCAAAAGCTAAACCTGCTTCTCAACATGTTTTCTATCATCTCAATGAGACTACAGCATTCTTACAGATACATTTAATAGCAGAATGTTTTCTTTTTTAAAGCTAGTTTGCCAGTTGCCTATTTCTATATCTGCTGTTAGCACTACAAGGCACTTTCTGGAAAAGTTCGTAAGTCTGCACAGTTTTTCTTCAGGTGGAGTCTTACTCTTTCATTGTTATGTGTTTGAAGCAAATAGGAAACCCCATTGCAGTTTAATTTGTCAATTCTTAAATTTATTCATGAAAGGAACAGGGTTGCTGCTGGAAGTGTCAGCGGTTGTATGAATTGCGGCAACATAAGGAAAATAGATCTTCCCAGCATGGCCATAAAAAAAGATTCTTCTTCAGTCTTTGTCATTCTCAGGCAATGGCTGTCCCCACTGTCCCTGGCAATGAGGTTGCCCTGTTATATCTCATTCACCGATGAGCTGATATTAAAATCTCGAACAATATGCATTTGCAATAGCAAGTGAATTTGCTTAGCTGAATCCAAAAGCACAGAATTACTTCCCAAGAAATGGCTTGCAAATAGATTTGGAGTAAAATTACAAATAGCCTTCCCTCCAATAGGCAACATAGCTTTCATGACAAATAACATGGATTCATGCATTTTCTAACTTTGTTCTTTAACCCATCCTAAGGCATAAGGGAAAATCCACTGGTTGTCTTGGCAACAGCAGTCTCCTCCCTTGCCCTTCTCTAACATCCAACAAATCTATGGGCATAGAACTTATACAATCCCATTAAGTTGGATAATTAGAAGACACATTCTTCCACCCCTGTAGCTGCAGCATGAAGTTGCCCTACTAACATTTTTAAATGACAGGTCCTTATACTTCTTTCATCTTATTCCCAGCCCATTAATATAATTATTAACAGAATAACAGAGTTGGAAGGGACCTTGGAGGTCTTCTAGCCCAACTCCCTGCTCAGGCAGGAAACCCCATATCCTTTCAGACAAATGGTTGTCCAATCTCTTCTTAAAAATTTCCAGGGTTGGAGCACCCACAAGTCATTCCACTGATTAATTGTTCTAATTGTCAGGAAATTTCTCCTAGTTCTAGGTTGATTCTCTCCTTGATTAGTTTCCATGATCCATTGCTTCTTGTCCTGCCTTCAGGTGCTTTGGAGAATAGCTTGACCCCCCTCTTCTTTGTGGCAGCCTGTAGACGCAGCTTAAAACTGTATTCAGCTGTTCCAGTTTTTAAAAAAGAGTTTTCCCTCCTCTCCCAACACACTTTCTAAAAAGCTTCATCAACCATGTGGTTGAGGATGCTGCCAGGACTGGGATCTCCCCAGCTTCTTTGGAGTTCCTGATGTGGCACACACACATACATATTCCGCTTCAGTTGCCTGGCACTGCCTTCCGTGGACGTTTTTGCTTTGATTGCAAAGATATCAAAATCTGGCTTGCACTGTGCATCTGCAGTGTGAATGCCTGTCCAGCATTCTGAATAGCACCAGTCCAGCATTACACAGGTTCTTTATATACAGAGGGTTCCCCGTCTAAAAGAAGATTAGGTCTGCTTTTAAATACCGTATGAATGTAGAGCTTTTTTTTTTTTTTGAATCAGTGCTAGGTCTGCAATTAACAAACAGAACTAGCATTTTCAAGAGCTTGCTAGTTCTGTGATGCAAATGTCTGAAAGAGACCTGGATTCTGCCAGTTGTCTGCTCCATTGTCAAGTTTTTTAGATGCTTCACTGAGGTCACATGGAAGTTAAGAGCAGTGCAGAGCAAAGTGGAGGGTATTCTCCCAGCACTTCTCACAAGCTTGAAAGAGTTTCCTCCCAATTTACCTTCTGTATTTCTGCTGGCCCTGTCAGCTAGGTTACTTTTAAACTATTTAATTCTGTTATGAAAGGGTCACGTGCACTTCTGTGAATTTCAGAACTAGGCTATAACTTTCTGTATCTCTGCTATTTGGGTTTTGTGTAGAGTTTTGCATCCCAGATCTATAGCACAGCACACCCTGGTTTGAGTTGCAGTTTTCATTGGTGAGGAACCAAATCTAATATCACGGGAATGCCTGCTTTGAAATCAGTACACATAAATGAGGATGGTTAACAAGTTTGGCTGCAATGAGAAGCACAAGTGCATAGTTCCTCACTTCTGGGTATCCTAGCCAACCATTGGTCAGACATATTCCAATTACCACAAGAAGCATCGAAGGAGGCTGTAGAGGCCACATGAGAAAGGTGTGTTTGAGGAACATCAGAAGATGGACATTTTAAGTGGCAACGGTGGCCCTACGGCTGAAACATGAGGTCAGGCCCTCTACTGCAAGCCCAGCCTTGGCACTGCTATTGAGTACCACTGTTCCTGGTGGCCTAGATGGGGGAAGATAGGGAAGATTTTATTTTGTTTGGAGCAAGATGATACACCAGCAGAGTCAAATTAGGCATTTCCAAATTTTAGGCACGCTCGGTTCCAAACTGTTGCCATCACTGCTATACAACATCATTCCCTTGAAGATCAGATCTTGCTGGCTTTGCACAGGGTCCTGAAAATGTAGTTTTGCCTTGGGAACTGGGCATGTGACAGAGCCCCTGCAGCAGCTTTACAGTCCTGATTGTTTTGATGATTGGTTTCCTGGCTGCGAGTTTTACGTATTTTATTATTTTATATGCTGTCCAATTTTTTTTCTCGTTTTTAATTTGTTGCAATGTTCTTTTCTGTTGTTTTTATATTTGCTTTGTTTGTACGTCTCCCAGAATCACATATATGAGATAGTCATGTGTACGCATATATGTGTGTATATAAAATCACACATATACCTAAAGAAACACGAATAAACATTTGCACCTTTAATGGGGGGGAAAAGTCACACCTTCCTGGGAACAAGCCCCTCCCCTTCATCTAAATAACCGAAAGTCCCTTTCTAGCCCAGCCCTATTGTGACGCCAGGTGGCTCCGCCCAATCATCGGCTTTTAAAGGGCCACAACCCGGAAACGACTGAGGTGAGAAGGTCGGAGAATTTTACAGTCTGGCAAGTCGATCGAGGTGGAGTCGACGGCCGTTCAACCTGGCAGGTGAGCCTTTCAAAGGGGTGGAAGAGTTCAGGCTGTCATAGAACCCCGAGATTGGTGCCAGGTGATTGGCTAAGGCGCGTCATGTGAAATTCGTGGCGGGGGCGGGGGGGGCTTAGAGTGAGAGAAATAGCTAGGTTGGGTTAAGAGCGGGCTTTCAAACGGAGCGGCGCGTGCCCCTCGCAAGACCACGTGAGGGAAGGCGAGCGATCGTATTGGTCGACCGTGGGTTTAAGACCCGGTTGGAGAGCCATGAAAGGAGCTTTCGTGGTTATCAGTGACTACGAGCGGTTCAGGTGCAAAACGAAGCCCAAAGTCTCTTTGGCTAAAGGGAATTAACTCTCTCCCCTTGGGCGGAGTCATAAAAATTAACTGTTTTAGTGGGTGAAGAGAGTAAGAATGTGCCGACGAAAACTTCCCGTTCGACTGGACCAGGGGTAGGCAACCTCGGCTCTTTTATGACTCATGGACTTCAACTCCCAGAATTCCTGAGTCAGCATAGCTGACTCCGGAATTCTGGGAGTTGAAGTCCATGAGTCATAAAAGAGCCGAGGTTGCCTACCCCTGGACTGGACCGTTCACCTGTTCTGCTGCGCAGTCGCAGAAAGGCCTTTGCCCACCATCGAGGGCAGGGGAGAGGCAGGAAGGGATTTCGTTGTCCCAAAGGTGCTTTTTCAAGAGGTGCTTTTTCTTGGCCTCAGGTGTTATGCCTGAGTTAGAAATGCGCCTTTTAAAAAGCGACCACCGAAAAGTCATCCCGTTGAAGCGACCTAGAACTAAGGAGAAACTTCCTGACAGTGAGAACAATTAACCAGTGGAACCACCTGCCTCCAGAAGCGGTGAATGCTCCAACACTGGAAGTTTTTAAGAAGAGACTGGACAGCCATTTGTCTGAAATGGTGTAGGGTTTCCTGCCTGAGCAGGGGGTTGGACTAGATGACCTCCAAGGTCCCTTCCAACTTTATTATTATTATTATTATTATTATTATTATTATTATNGGAGGTTTCAACCTTAAATTTGTTCTAATCTGAGACATTTTGCACAACCCTAATTGCTGATCATTGTATCATTGCTTTTCATTATGTGTTCTGAATTAGAAAATCAAGACATTATAAGGTGAAGTTTTTTTTAAATTTATGGGGTTTAAAATTTTTATATTTTAGTCTTTGTTTATATTACCAAAAGTATAATTTCTTGGTTTTTTTTTAAAAAAATACCAATTAGTTAAATTACTGCCCCAAATCATATAGAATTATTGTAAATCCTTGCAGAAGTTCCTTGTAAAAGTTTACATACATAAAAATCTTGAATTCAGCATGCTTGAAATTATAGGTCTTTGCAGGAGCTAATTTCAACAAGCACAATAGGATACAATTGATGTGTTGTGTGAGATGAGGCAATTGGGTTAATCCAAACCATGATTCAGTTAGCCAGCATTTGCATGTGACACAACTCAGACCAAGAATAAACCAGCAGGGATGCTGGATCAGTAGTTAATTCCCTTTCTAAAAGAGTTGTAAAATGCATGTGGTTGCAAACATATTGAGTACTCAAAGTGACATGTTTAATGTGTTCTTGTTAGTTTGTATGTGTACATAAGGGTTTTTAGATGAGATGTAAATGATTTTACTTTTGAATATAATTATTACAACTAATAATTTGTTTTGGAGTTATTTGAATAGCATTTTAAAACACTATAAAAGTACATTACACCTCATAAGATCTCTGGGATATGTTAGGGTTAATTCTAGTATATCAAGAAAGGCATTTGAATGACTTGCCTAATTCAGAGGTCCCCAACCTTTTGAGTGCCAGGGACCAGTTCCGTGGAGAGAGGTTTTTCCACAGACTGGAGGGGCGTGGTTTTGTGTGCTGCCTGCATCTCACGGATGGGGCTTTGCTTGTTTCTGTGGCCTGGTTGCTGGCATGGCACAGCCTGGTACTGGTCCACAGACTGGGGGTTGGGGACCCCTGGCCTAATTCATTCACTAATTGTTCATGAGTATCACAGGTGTTGGGCACATAGATCCACAATGGAATATTCATGTGTCATTATTTGCTTCTGGTAATACCCAAGAGTCTTGTGGTTGCATTAATTTCCAATTGTGGTAAAAATTCCAGCAGTTACCTATGAGGAACATACATCTTTCCTACTTGGTCTACAGAAACATCAGCAGAAAGGATTAAAAAAAAAAATAAGATTGTCTCTGCATGGCTGAAGCCCTGTCTTTTTTTGGTTGGGGGTTGCAACACCTATCAAAAGCATTGGACTTCAATTGCACAGGCATACTCTTGACTTACTGATACTCCCTTCCCCTAGTCTAGAGACAGCCCTGTTTTTCTATACAGCTTATCTTCTTAGAGATGGCTACTTGCCGGTGCAAAACATTTATTTTGACATAGATATTAGTGAGTGCTTATTAACCTTTCCTGGGACAGGTGTGAAACTGGCAGGCTACTTGTTTATGGCCTTGTCCATGGCAGCATAGGACATTTTGTTACTGATCTGGTGTCAAATTTGTGAGAGATTTACATCTTGTTTTTTTAATTACTGCCTGCCAATTTCAGTGGGATTTAGAGCAAAAGTACATATTATGCACTAGATGTTTAAAAGAAACCTTAGAAGGTGATGATTGATGGAGGGAAGGCAATAGGGAGGATAGGAACATTTAATCAATTTTCTTGCTACATTTGTTTTTTGCACAAAAACTGTCCGTATGCCAAGCTGCTTTGATTGGCAAATAACAAATCAACCTGATGATTTAGAATGCAATTAATAAGCCTCTTTCAAACATTCCTTCAGACTTCTAGTTTCTGTATAGTCTGGCACTCAATGCCTTATTTGCAACTGGATGGATCGTGGTTTGCTCTCCAGTGAAATGCATAGGATCAGGCTATAAATCATGTCTTTAGTAACATGTTTATTAAGTGAATCTGGCTTTCCCATTAACTTTGCTTGTCAGAAGGTCGCAAAAGATAATCAGATGACTGTGGGACATTGCAACTGTCATAAATATGAGTCAGTTGCCAAGTGTCTGAATTTTGATCGTGTGACCATAGGGATGCTGCAGTGGTCATAAGTGTGAAAAACAGTCATAAGTCACTTTTCTCAGTGCCATTGTAACTTTGAATGGTCACTAAATGAACTGTTGTAAGTTGAGGACCACCTGTACTATATGGTTCACTTTTGGTAAATTTCATGCCATGATACTTAGGATTAAGTAAAATTTTGCTAAAGTTGCAATCCTATATATAGTTTGCTGGCATTTGTAAATATGGTGGTATGTTGGTACTTGTCATTAATCCATTCTGGGAGGAGCAACGAGTACTAAAAATAAGTACTGAGCAAACCATGTGACCTACTCCGTGACCCTTTATATCGGCCAGAAGAAGTAGCAAGTCTTGAGGCAGCCTATGCCAGCAAGTTCTACCTTGCACATTGAGTACTGGGAGAAAGATGAGTACTGGGACAAGATTTTAGTTTCAAAATGCATCGAGTACCAAATTTTACGAATTTTAAAGCAGCCGAGTACCAAGATATGACTATATTAAATTGGTTGTAAGAATTGTAGCTGTTTGTTGTAAATATTAACAATTTTGTAAGTATGGATTTTGCACAGAATAATGGGGTTTCTGTGTGTATTAGAACGCACAGAATTATCTAGTTAGTTTGGTGATATGTTCAATGTTTGTTTGTCTATGATACATTATAAGTTTATTCAGGGAGCCCTTGTTAAACTGTAATAAAAATTTAGTAATAAAAATGCATGAAGCCTCTAAATGTAGTGTCTTACATGGATGGATTGATGGATGTCTTCATGGAAGTCCTTCAAGGTTAATAATTACAATATTGGTGCAGCATGTTATTTTGGGTTTGTGCCTGAGCAAGTCTTAAATTTCAAATCAGCATCTCTCACAGTGTGAAACTGACTTCTGTCCAAGGTTTAGATAATTAATTCCTAGCTCTATAGAGGTGTTTTTTTTACTTATGATCCACCACTTAGCAATCTTTCAAACCTACGACAGACTCTCCCCCCAAAAGGTACTTACAACACCCGGTTCTGAAGTTCTGACAGTTTCGGGCAAAATCATTCCCTAGTGAACAATGGGTTTGTTTAAAGACCACAGTGATTTACTGAGTGACTGCCATAAAAAGAGGTAATAAAATAGGTCACATGGGTGACCTGCTTTATGATTGTCACAGCTTACAACTGTGGTAGGGAGGCTCCATTACTGTTGTAAGTCGAGGATTACTTGTATCTTGTAGTTTCACCCAGGAACTTAAAGTGCACATTGTATTTCCTTGCAGTGTACAAGCTTCCAAATGCACAGATTTACAAGCTTCCTTTACAGCAATGGCTCCCAACCGTTTCTATACCCCACACCCCTAGAACACTTCTGATATATTCTCGCACCCCTTACAAAAGTTCGAAATAATGGCAACAAATTATGCAGATACACTATAATTTTGAAAACTCAAGTTTTCGGAATATCGCCTCGCATCCCAGGGGGTGCAAGCACCCCCAGTTGAGAACCCCTGCTTTATAGTATCCCCTAAAGAGCTTCCATAGCTGAACTAAAGTCTTCCCAGTGCTAGTCTGTACTAGACCAGCTCCTGGATCAAGAACATTTTTTAGACACACTGCAAAGTTCAACACTTCTGTGAATATTGCTGCAAATGGCTTCTGTTTCTCATAAGAAAAGAAATACCTTATTCAGAGAAGCAGTGGCTTTCCAGCTCAGTGGTGTCACTGTTTGCAACCGCATTCTGTATTTCAGGCAGGATTTTTTGCTAGCTCCAAGACACCCTTGCCTGAAATTTAAATACTTAACAAAGATTGTTCAGCAAAGCCTCTCTTCACCATGAGTGCATCTTTCCTTTAGGCCCTAAAGTTTAGGGTGAAAGTAATGATTGCAGTCATGTGAATGTATTAAGACAACAGAAAGCAGACATACCATGGCCACTATAACATAGAAGCCCATTCATAAAAAAGCTGTTACAGTGAATTTGGCCAGTATTCATCAAAAGCTAAACCAGCTTCTCAACATGTTTTCTATCATCTCAATGAGACCACAGCATTCTTACAGATACATTTAATAGCAGAATGTTTTCTTTTTTAAAGCTAGTTTGCCAGTTTCCTATTTCTATATCTGCTGTTAGCACTACAAGGCACTTTCTGAAAAAGTTCGTAAGTCTGCACAGTTTTTCTTCAGGTGGAGTCTTACTCTTTCATTGTTATGTATTTGAAGCAAATAGGAAACCCCATTGCAGTTTAATTTGTCAATTCTTAAATTTATTCATGAAAGGAACAGGGTTGCTGCTGGAAGTGTCAGCGGTTGTATGAATTGCGGCAACATAAGGAAAATAGATCTTCCCAGCATGGCCATAAAAAAAGATTCTTCTTCAGTCTTTGTCATTCTCAGGCAATGGCTGTCCCCACTGTCCCTGGCAATGAGGTTGCCCTGTTATATGCATTTGCAATAGCAAGTGAATTTGCTTACCTGAATCCAAAGGCACAGAATTACTTCCCAAGAAATGGCTAGCAAATAGATTTGGAGTAAAATTACAAATAGCCTTCCCTCCAATAGGCAACATAGCTTTCATGACAAATGACATGGATTCATGCATTTTCTAACTTTGTTGCTTAACCCATCCTAAGGCATAAGGGAAAATCCACTGGTTGTCTTGGCAACAGCAGTCTCCTTCCTTGCCCTTCTCTAACATCCAACAAATCTATGGGCATAGAACTTATACAATCCCATTAAGTTGGATAATTAGAAGACACATTCTTCCACCCCTGTAGCTGCAGCATGAAGTTGCCCTACTAACATTTTTAAATGACAGGTCCTTATACTTCTTTCATCTTATTTCCAGCCCATGGTATAACAGAATAACAGAGTTGGAAGGGACCTTGGAGGTCTTCTAGCCCAACTCCCTGCTCAGACAGGAAACCCCATATCCTTTCAGACAAATGGTTGTCCAATCTCTTCTTAAAAATTTCCAGGGTTGGAGCACCCACAAGTCATTCCACTGATTAATTGTTCTAATTGTCAGGAAATTTCTCCTTAGTTCTAGGTTGATTCTCTCCTTGATTAGTTTCCATGATCCATTGCTTCTTGTCCTGCCTTCAGGTGCTTTGGAGAATAGCTTGACCCCCCCCCCCTTCTTTGTGGCAGCCTGTAGATGCAGCTTAAAACTGTATTCAGCTGTTCCAGTTTTAAAAAAAGAGTTTTCCCTCCTCTCCCAACACACTTTCTAAAAAGCTTCATCAACCATGTGGTTGAGGATGCTGCCAGGGCTGGGATCTCCCCAGCTTCTTTGGAGTTCCTGATGTGGCACACACACATACATATTCCGCTTCAGTTGCCTGGCACTGCCCTCCGTGGACATTTCTGCTTTGACTGCAAAGATATCAAAATCTGTCTTGCACTGTGCATCTGCAGTGTGAATGCCTGTCCAGCATTCTGAATAGCACCAGTCCAGCATTACACAGGTTCTTTATATGCAGAGGGTTCCCTATCTGAAAGAAGACTAGGTCTGCTTTTAAATACCATATGAATGTAGAGCTTTTTTTTTTTGAACCAGTGTTAGGTCTGCAATTAACAAACAGAACCAGCATTTTCAAGAGCCTGCTAGTTCTGTGATGCAAATGTCTGAAAGAGACCTGGATTCTGCCAGTTGTCTGCTCCATTGTCAAGTTTTTTAGATGCTTCACTGAGGTCACATGGAAGTTAAGAGCAGTGCAGAGCAAAGTGGAAGGTATTCTCCCAGCACTTCTCACAAGCTTGAAAGAGTTTCCTCCCAATTTACCTTCTGTATTTCTGCTGGCCCTGTCAGCTAAGTTACTTTTAAACTATTTAATGCTGTTATGAAAGGGTCACGTGCACTTCTGTGAATTTCAGAACTAGGCTATAACTTTCTGTATCTCTGCTATTTGGGTTTTGTGTAGAGTTTTGCATCCCAGATCTATCGCACAGCCCTGATTTGAGTTGCAATTTTCATTGGTGAGGAACCAAATCTAATATCATGGGAATGTCTGCTTTGAAATCAGTACACATAAATGAGGATGGTTAACAAGTTTGGCTGCAATGAGAAGCACAAGTGCATAGTTCCTCACTTCTGGGTATCCAAGCCAACCATTGGTCAGACATATTCCAATTACCACAAGAAGCATTGAAGGAGGCTGTAGAGGCCACATGAGAAAGGTGTGTTTGAGGAACATCAGAAGATGGACATTTTAAGTGGCAACGGTGGCCCTACGGCTGAAACATGAGGTCCGGCCCTCTACTGCAGGCCCAGCCTTGGCACTGCTATTGAGTACCACTGTTCCTGGTGGCCTAGATGAGGGAAGATAGGGAAGATTTTATTTTGTTTGGAGCAAGATGATACACCAGCAGAGTCAAATTAGGCATTTCCAAATTTTAGGCACGCTCGGTCCAAACTGTTGCCATCACTGCTATACAACATCATTCCCTTGAAGATCAGATCTTGCTGGCTTTTCACAGGGTCCTGAAAATGTAGTTTTGCCTTGGGAACTGGGCATGGGACAGAGCCCCTGCAGCAGCTTTACAGTCCTGATTGTTTTGATGATTGGTTTCCTGGCTGCGAGTTTTACGTATTTTATTATTTTATATGCTGTCCAATTTTTTTCCTCATTTTTAATTTGTTGCAATGTTCTTTTCTGTTGTTTTTATATTTGCTTTGTTTGTAAGTCTCCCAGAATCACATATATGAGATAGTCATGTGTACGCATATATGTGTGTATATAAAATCACACATATACCTAAAGAAACATGAATAAACATTTGCAACTTTAATGGGGGGGAAAGTCACACCTTCCTGGCAACAAGCCCCTCCCCTTCATCTAAATAACCGAAAGTCCCTTTCTAGCCCAGCCCTATTGTGACGCCAGGTGGCTCCGCCCAATCATCGGCTTTTAAAGGGCCACAACCCGGAAACGACTGAGGTGAGAAGGTCGGAGAATTTTACAGTCTGGCAAGTCGATCGAGGTGGAGTCGACGGCCGTTCAACCTGGCAGGTGAGAGCCTTTCAAAGGGGTGGAAGAGTTCAGGCTGTCATAGAACCCCGAGATTGGTGCCAGGTGATTGGCTAAGACGCGTCATGTGAAATTCGTGGCGGGGGCGGGGGGGGCTTAGAGTGAGAGAAATAGCTAGGTCGGGTTAAGAGCGGGCTTTCAAACGGAGCGGCGCGTGCCCCTCGCAAGACCACGTGAGGGAAGGCGAGCGATCGTATCGGTCGACCGTGGGTTTAAGACCCGGTTGGAGAGCCATGAAAGGAACTTTCGTGGTTATCAGTGACTACGAGCGGTTCAGGTGCAAAACGAAGCCCAAAGTCTCTTTGGCTAAAGGGAATTAACTCTCTCCCCTTGGGCGGAGTCATAAAAATTAACTGTTTTAGTGGGTGAAGAGAGTAAGAATGTGCCGACGAAAACTTCCCGTTCGACTGGACCAGGGGTAGGCAACCTCGGCTCTTTTATGACTCATGGACTTCAACTCCCAGAATTCCTGAGTCAGCATAGCTGACTCCGGAATTCTGGGAGTTGAAGTCCATGAGTCATAAAAGAGCCGAGGTTGCCTACCCCTGGACTGGACCGTTCACCTGTTCTGCTGCGCAGTCGCAGAAAGGCCTTTGCCCACCATCGAGGGCCGGGGAGAGAGGCAGGAAGGGATTTCGTTGTCCCAAAGGTGCTTTTTCAAGAGGCAAGCGGACTTTCTCCTTTTTCTTTGAAGACGTTTCTTGGCCTCAGGTGTTATGCCTGAGTTAGAAATGCGCCTTTTAAAAAGCGACCACCGAAAAGTCATCCCGTTGAAGCGACCTAGAACTAAGGAGAAACTTCCTGACAGTGAGAACAATTAACCAGTGGAACCACCTGCCTCCAGAAGCAGTGAATGCTCCAACACTGGAAGTTTTTAAGAAGAGACTGGACAGCCATTTGTCTGAAATGGTGTAGGGTTTCCTGCCTGAGCAGGGGGTTGGACTAGATGACCTCCAAGGTCCCTTCCAACTTTATTATTATTATTATTATTATTATTATTATTATTATTATTATTATTATTATTATTATTA